>NW_007727157.1:62004-90411 GCF_000696425.1 Galeopterus variegatus | reverse complement strand
TTCATTTAGCTCCGTTGGCTAGAGCTGGTGCTGATAACACCAAGGTCCAGGGTTCTATCCCTGTACCGGACTGCTGTGAAGAAGACTAATTCTGGAGGCCCACCCTTTAACAGATGCTTTTGTAATTGGTTTGGGGTATGGCCTGAGCATCTGAATTTTTTAAAAAATGTTTCAAAGTGGTTCTAATGTGTGCCGGGACTGCGAACCTATGAATCACTGCAAACTATACACTTCACATCAGCAGCCTCTGGAACTTGTTAGAAATGCAAATTCTTGTCCTCTCCCTGCACCTACGGAATCAGAAACTCTGGGAATGAAGCCCAGCAGTCCATGTTTTAACAAACCCTCCAGGTGATTCAGAGGCACATTCAAGTCTGAGAACTATTGCATTGTAGTAATTCCCAACGGGTGGATGGAGATTTCAAGGAGGGATTACCCTTTACCAGGGCTGTGTGGTCGTGGACCTGGAGAGACAGAGGGTCAGGGGGGCCCAGCACCAGCAGGTGTATTTCATCTCATCTAAACCACCTCACTTTCTGCCTGGACTCCTGGAGGAACTTTCTGACTATAATCACTAATTTTACTCTTTACCTTCTCTAATTTGTTCTCCACGCTGTGGCAGAGATACCTTTTCTCCATATAGATCTGGGATCCCTGTGTCCTGACTTCCAGCCTTTTTCATCTTCAGCTCTTAGTCCTACATAGAAGCAGCATACTCCTGCCTGAGGCAGGGATGGCAGAGTCCGATGACTTCAGAGGCCAGGAGGCTGACACAGCTGAGGGACTCAACAGGAGATGATGTGGCCTGTGACAAATCAGAGTGTGTGTGTCCACTTAAAGCAATTAAGATTCAAAGTTAGTTAAAATAATGTCCTGGGGAAGCAAATGGCTGTGAGCTAGAACAAGGCAGGTTAGAGACTGGGGGTAGGGGATGGGTTTTACAAAATGAATAAATAAATAAATATACACTTCTTATACAAGACTCCTCAAACAGAGGAAGTTGATGAAGTTCTCATTCCCTCTTTGTGTAATCAGGATAAATTGGTAGTCATCTACAAATAACTTTCTAGTGTCTATTGTGTGCCAGGGGCCCAAGAGAGAATTGCTTTCTTTAAGTAGCTTCACATCTAAATGAGACAAAACCCACATGGGGAATGCAGTAGAATGGAATCAGTACTGTCTTTCCATTTCCACAAGGAAGGACTTTGATGCAATATGTGTTTATTAAAGCTGATGTTTACATGGTGAGTCCATAATTAAACCTTGAGGATTTAAAGCAACCTAACTCTTCAACCTTGACTTTGGACTTTCTAGGCTAAATGAAATGGGTAACATCTAATCTGTAATGTGCACTTACCATGTTCTGGATACTCTGCTGAGTGTTTCAGGGCAATGATCTTATTGAGTCCTCATGGCCGCTCAGTGAAGCAGGTATATTATTCCTGCTTTAGAGCTGAGAATATAGAAGCATAGGCAGGTGAAGGAACTTCCCAAGGTCACACAGCGCAACCTCCTGCCACAGAGCCAGGTCTTGAACCAGGTTTGAAGGACTCCACACTCTTAACCACTATCCTGTTCTTCACAGTTGAGGGCTCTAATTTATGACTTCATGCATATGGCACTGTGGCATTGACCTGGGTTGGACCAAAATGGATTTTAGTTTACTCAGATCTAGGGCAACCTGAGTGCATTGATGGTCCTCCAACCCAACCCCTTTATAGCTCAATCTTCCCTTGTCCCGTATTATTTACTCAGAATCTGATTTGCATTTGCAGAGAAAGCTGCAAGTGGAGAACCTGGCAGGAACCTTAATGAAGCCAGGTGGGACACATTTAAATGAGAATGTGTTGAACTAACTCATGAAGAGCTTGAGCCAGCTGTCAGCAGGCTTAATGAAAGGTTAACAGGAATTTGGCAATGGGAGGCTGGGGAGACTCTTTGTCTCTCTAAAGAAAACAGAAAGTTGAGAAGTGGGCTCCCTGGGTGAAGGCAAGAGCAGAAGGAGGAAGCCACTTGAAACCAAGAGGCTGGATCTGGAAATAGAGTTTCATTTAGATTTGTAAACATGTTACAGTCTTAAAAAAACTAAAAAAAGCACTATGAGTTCTCAGCTCTCTGAGCATCAAAGGAAAGTGAAGGGAAGCATTCCCAAGTAAGATGAATGCTAATGCTGCTCTGAAGCAGCTTGGGGAGCACTGGAAATGTCTGCTCACACAACAGACAGAGGGTTCACTCTCCGCATGAGCTGAAAAGGTGCTGTTCTGCACATATATGCATTATCCACGTTGCCTGCAGAGTAGAGGGGTGGTGGAGCAGGGAAGACCCTTACACATCTTTCAGTTCAGTCCCCATTTTGCAGCTGATAAAATTGAGCCCCAGACAGGGGGAGTTAGTTGCCCCAGGCTACACTGTAAACCAGTGCCAGAGCAGGGACCTAGACTTGTTCCCTAGACTTGTCTCTGTGATTGTGTCATAAACTCAATTCCCGGATTTCTCCAAGTTCACCCGCATCTGCCTGGTTATTGCCCTTTCTGGAGTCACATCTGTTAAGTTCTTGTTGGTGCACCCATGCAACTCAACATTTTTCCTTGAGCTATCTTTCCAGCACATCTGACCCTGTGGTGGGCTGCTGCTCTCAGAAAGAGGAAGCGAAATCCAGAAGTGCAAAGCTTGGCTGCTCTGTTGCTTGCTTAATGCTGCTATAACTACAGTGACCAACTTGTCCCAGTTTGCCAGGAACCTTCCCTGTTTAAAACTCAAAGTCTTGCATGCTGGGAACCCCTCAGTCCTGAGCAAACTGGAATGGTTGGCCAACCTAAGTCCATAACTAAACTAGGAATATAAAACAACTACCTGCTCAGTTCTTTGATTCACATCCCCTTCTCATGACTTTATTGCAGCGTTTATGTGTTGCTACCAGACAATTGTAGGGTTACAGCAATAGCTATGCGAAAGCCACAATATTTCATTATTTTAGTTATACTAAGTTTCCAGTTGTATTGTCAGGGCTAGGGCTCAGACCCTTCAAACCCATTGTACAGACTGGGTCACCAGACCCTCCACAGGCAGGTCCACAAGCTAGGAAATTGAGCAAGATCCTGGGAGCCATTAGCAGATGCCAGGAGCTCAGTCCTCAGCAGTAGCAGCACTGGCGGTGGCCTCTCAGGGCTTCCCCGGAGGCACTGACAGCAACAGCTTTTAGCAACAGCCTCTAGCGGCAGTAGTGGCCTCTCCTCCCTGTGGCCCCCTGGGGGCACCCCGGGGGTGGGGGACACTGTGGATCAGAGCCACTCATCCTTTATACTTAAGCCCATAACCCAGGACACCTAGGTGCACGTGTGCAATTACATTAGACAATAACCAAGGAACACCTGGGTGCACGTGCATATCTACATCAAATGTTCAGCAAGATTCTGAACATCTGAGGGGCCCTGACCATTTTCCTTTACTTTCCCTACAGTTTATTTTTCCTGTGACTTTGCAGTTGGACCCAAGTGAAATTTAATTTGTTTAGATCCAGTATTAAAATTGAATACTACTAGATCTAGATTATAGACCCTTGCTATTCAAAATGTAGGGCTCAGATCAGCAGTAATGTCATTATCTGGGAGCTTAGAATGTAGAATCCTAAGCCCTACCCTACCTGAATCTGAATCTTCATTGTAACTTTTAAGATCTTCTGGTGACTCATATGTATGTTAAAGTTTGAGAAGTACTGGTGCAAAGCATTGATTTTCAAGCTTGGCTGCACAATGGAATCACACAGAGAACTTAAAAAATACTGATACCTTGCTCCCCTCTAGAGTCCTGATTCAATTGGAATGGGGGAGACCTGGGCATCAGGAGTTTTAAAAGCACATTAGGTGATTCTAATATGCAGCAATGTTTGCATATTACTATTCTAAAGGGAGGGTAGCTTTGCATCAAGAAGTAATGCTGCTAACTAATCAGGATAAAGCTTGGCCTAAGTTACAGATTTATGTGGGTCTAGTGCTCCCACATGATTTTGCTAGAAGAAATGATCAATAAAATTTCTCAAGGAGATCTGGGGAGTCAAGATAACGACCAATTAAATATGGAAGAGACCCACTAAAGTAATTAAAAATGAAGATATAATATTTGGTTTACGGAAAGTGATAATGAGAAAACAAGATAAACAGAGAAGAAATGTCCTAGGGCGAGGATGGTGATATTAATTTGTTCAGAAGATATCAAGGGATAAGGAAGAGATGATACCAAGATCATAAGAGAAACATGGGNACTAAACTAGGAATATAAAACAACTACCTGCTCAGTTCTTTGATTCACATCCCCTTCTCATCACTTTATTGCAGCGTTTATGTGTTGCTACCAGACAATTGTAGGGTTACAGCAATAGCTATGCTAAAGCCACAATATTTCATTATTTTAGTTATACTAAGTTTCCAGTTGTATTGTCAGGGCTAGGACTCAGACCCTTCAAACCCATTGTACAGACTGGGTCACCAGACCCTCCACAGGTAGGTCCACAAGCTAGGAAATTGAGCAAGATCCTGGGAGCCATTAGCAGATGCCAGGAGCTCAGTCCTCAGCAGTAGCAGCAGTGGCGGTGGCCTCTCAGGGCTTCCCGGGGGCACTGACAGCAACAGCTTTTAGCAACAGCCTCTAGCAGCAGTAGTGGCCTCTCCTCCCTGTGGCCCCCTGGGGGCATCCCAGGGGTGGGGGACACTGTGGATCAGAGCCACTCGTCCTTTATACTTAAGCCCATAACCCAGGACACCTAGGTGCACGTGTGCAATTACATTAGACAATAACCAAGGAACACCTGGGTGCAAGTGCATATCTACATCAAATGTTCAGCAAGATTCTGAACATCTGAGGGGCCCTGACCATTTTCCTTCACTTTCCCTACAGTTTATTTTTCCTGTGACTTTGCAGTTGGACCCAAGTGAAATTTAATTTGTTTAGATCCAGTATTAAAATTGAATACTACTAGATCTAGATTATAGACCTTTGCTATTCAAAATGTAGGGCTCAGATCAGCAGTAATGTCATTATCTGGGAGCTTAGAATGTAGAATCTCAGGCCCTACCCTACCTGAATCTGAATCTTCATTGTAACTTTTAAGATCTTCTGGTGACTCATATGTATGTTAAAGTTTGAGAAGTACTGGTGCAAAGCATTGATTTTCAAGCTTGGCTGCACAATGGAATCACACAGAGAACTTAAAAAATACTGATACCTTGCTCCCCTCTAGAGTCCTGATTCAATTGGAATGGGGGAGACCTGGGCATCAGGAGTTTTAAAAGCACATTAGGTGATTCTAATATGCAGCAATGTTTGCATATTACTATTCTAAAGGGAGGGTAGCTTTGCATCAAGAAGTAATGCTGCTAACTAATCAGGATAAAGCTTGGCCTAAGTTACAGATTTATGTGGGTCTAGTGCTCCCACATGATTTTGCTAGAAGAAATGATCAATAAAATTTCTCAAGGAGATCTGGGGAGTCAAGATAACGACCAATTAAATATGGAAGAGACCCACTAAAGTAATTAAAACTGAGGATATAATATTTGGTTTACGGAAAGTGATAATGAGAAAACAAGATAAACAGAGAAGAAATGTCCTAGGACGAGGATGGTGATATTAATCTGTTCAGAAGATATCAAGGGATAAGGAAGAGATGATACCAAGATCATAAGAGAAACATGGGGGGTTGATTAAGTGGTAACTTTTGTTCCACAACAAGGAACTTGGTAAAAAGGCAACTCTCCGTCCTCTATTAACTTAAATACAATAGGAGATACTCCTCAGGAAATAGTCATTCATTGTCTCAGAAAGACTATGTTCTGTTGGAAGTAAGAGAATGCTTAAAATAATAAATAAAGTGACTTAATTGGTAATGACTTTCGATTATTTCATGTAACTAGAAGTCGGGCTTAGGGCTATTTTGGGGTCTGCTCAGCAGCTTCTCTAGGATGAGGTCTTGGGTAGGTCTCTGTGACTTTCCTGACTCTTCCGTCAGCATTGCAGGATGGCTGCCACAGCTCTGATATGTCCTCACAGAAAAGCATCCCAAGCACGAAGAAAGGAGGTGGGTGGCAAATGGGACTTTTTTTTATCAAAAAAGAAAATCTTCCATGAAAGTTACTAGAAGAATTCCCCATATGATTCATTGTCCAAAACAGGGTCACATTACCCAGCCCTTGGCAAAGGGGAATGAGATGGCTAAGACTAATGTATACAAAATTTAGGATCGGTTAGCACAGGAGAGACTGGGAATGGCTTTTAGGTAGACAAGCTTCGTTTCTGCCATATTCACTCATGCGGCAAAAGCTTACTGGTTGTCACCTATGTGCCAAAGGGCTCTGCAGAGTGCTCGAGTGTATCAGTGAGCAAGACACCTCCCGTCCCTGTTCCTAGGCAGCCTATGGTCTACAAAGCTTTTTCTATCTTTACTGCACATTTCATAATTCCAGATATTTCTGGGTCATTCCTGAGGTACATGAGAGACAGAAACAGTGAAGGTATAAAAGTTTAGAAATTTTGCATACACATCTTCTTGAGCCTGTAGGACTGTCCCTTTGATGCAAGTATCATGAGTCAGGGGAGGAATGGGGCTGAATCATTCAGACCCAAGAGGCAAAGGCAGATTGTAGCAAAAACTCTCAGCCATAGCAGAACTTTACAAGCTCAGCAGAGGGTAGTTGGCATTATCAACGTACAATGCTGGAGTAATGGAAATAATCTCCCTTTATATTCCTATGCTGCTTCACCCTTTTCTAAGCATTTTCAAACATACAGTGCTGTATGTCAGAGAAAGGGCATCTCTCCATTTTACGCAGGAGAAAAATGGAAGCACAGAAGGGCCAAGTGACTGTCTGCCTCGCCCATCATTAGGGGGCAAGTCTGGAATCAAGTATCCTGATTCCTCCTCAATCCAATGGATGGAGAACATTTTTATGAGATGCGTACCATGTGCACCTAGCTTCGTGCTTAGACGCAATAACAGGGCCAATCATCTTTACTAATATTATTTGAGCATTTACAGTGGGCTGGGCACTGCCCTAAGCACTTTAAATGCATTTTTAATTTAATTATAACAATTTCTCTTTGAGGAAGTTGCCAGTTTTAACCCTGTCTGACAGATGAGGAAATGGAAGCTCAGATAGATAAAGGCACTAGTCTGTGGTTGAGCTGGGATTCCAACTCTGGAGTGGTTCCAAAGCCTGGGGACTTGACCCCTGTGCTCTGGCTGCTGCAAGTGTATAAAAGTACTTTAGTGATCTCTTAAAGATTAGACCTGTGGAAGGTAGGAAGAACTATCCAACTGTGAGTGTTGGGTTTCCCCCATTTTCCCCCCACTCACCTAGTAAGATGACGTGTTCTCCATTCCTAGTCTGCCTGAATATCGACAACTTGGATGGGGGAGTGTGAAGGGCGTGAGGCTAGAAGGGTCTTCGGGCCTGGGTCTCACCTTCTTGAAGACACTCAAGTTTAGACTTATCTCCAAATGAGGTCATATATTCTGGCACAGAGAGCGAACGATCAGGATCGAAGATTTAAGCTGTACTACAAATTTGGCTTTTTTTCTCTTTTTAAAATCCACCCAGAGAGACTTTAAAAAAAAAAAACCCAAAAACAAAGAAACAAAGAAAATGAAAAAGGAGGTGGCCAGGGCCCTTCTTCTTCAGAGAACTCCGGCCTCGCCCTTCTTCTGCCACTTGTCTCTGTTCTCCATCCTGGTGACCACCGCTCCCCTGCTCCGTTTCTTTCCTTCTGTCCTCCCTCTGAGACGTGGCTGGCGTCTTACCTCCCTTCACCAGCTCCATCGGCACAATTCCATCATTCCCCCTCCTGAGTTAGGATGCCTCTGCATTGTTTTAATCCCTTCCACTGGCTTTGGTTTTCAATCCCTCCTCAAACTTAATCTCAGACCTTTTCTTCACTGACATGAAAAAAAGGCCCCAATGAGATTACAAAAGCTGACAACACCTTCTGGCTCGGGGATCAAGAAGATTAGAAAAGGCAGCAGGGTTGCGCGTCACCATAATGCCCTGGGCATGCCATGCTGAATAAAGTTTCTTAATTAGCCAAAGAGTCACCATCCACTAATGCCACAACCTCCACTGCCCTTTTGTTAACTGCTGTTGAAAAATTTTGCTACATGTTGGCATATGGAAAGAGCACAAGTCTTGGAGTCAAACTGGCCCCAAACCTGAAGCTGCTATTGACCAGCTGGGAGGGCCAGGATAAGCGACACGGCTTTTCACAGTGCCAGCTTCATCATCTTTACATTGGGAATGACAATGGTACCGTCCTCATAAGGAAGCATTACATGTGGTAGTGTCAGCAAAGCAATTGGCACCAGACTTGCCACAGGGCGGACGCTCCTTGATTAGAAGCTGCTGCTGCTACTGTGAGTTCCCCCTCCAGGCCTAGCATGTTTAGAGTTAGAAGCGTATGTTTGTCGACTGGTGGGACCTGCATAGTTTCCCAGTGAGGATGCATCCAGTGCATGTGGAGAACTGGAATGTTGAACCTGGGGGGTTCTGGTCTATCTCAGAAGCTAGGTACATGTTCCCTGGTCTTTTGTTCTCATACTTTAGAGAGCCTAAGAATCATCTGGGAACATGTTAAAATGCACATATCTGGGCCCAGTCCCCCAAAACGCTGACTCAGTGAGTCTGGAATGGGGCCCTGCAACATGCATTTTTGATAACATTGCCCTGTAGAGTTGGGAAGCAGGGGTCAGAGGCTCACACTGTGAGAGTGGGGCTCAGAGGCTCCTGTTCAAACAGCGCTCATATTAGCCAGCTCGATTCCTGACCACTCTCGCCTTGCCATCTGTTTCTGAACTCTCACCCACTTGACCTTTGCTTGTCTTTGGACCTTGTGCTCAGCTCAGATTTCACTCTCTTTCTCAGCCCATTGTGGTCAACCCCACATGTCTGGCTACTGTGGCTAATGTCTGAAATCCAGCTCACAGCGCCAGTTGAGGAGCTCTTAATCCTGTTCATGACGCCAATTGTAAAGCTAGGCGACCACACCAGTTGTCAGGCTCCTTTTACCTGCCTGTAATCCTGCACTGACTGGGCCGATCGTTGAGCTAGGGCTGGGTCTGGAGCTCCCAGACCCCTCAAGCCCATTCAAAGACTGGGTCACAAACCCTTCATATGCCAGGCTGGGTCCCCAGAACCCTCACACACCAGGCTGGGTCTCCAGACCCCTCACACGCCAGGCTGGGACACCAGGCCCCTTCACACACGTCTATGAGCTAGGTAACTTGCCAAAAGGTCCTTGGAAACCATAGGTTTGGAAAAGCATGGCTATGCTGATGGTAGCCACCCCAGGCAGTAAACACCAGCCAAAGTGGCTGCGCCATCATGCAGGCACATTAACTCCACCCACCCACACACAATGTTTACCGAACCCCCAACTGGCCCTGAGGCAGGGGAGCCTGATTAAATTATTCTATTTTCCCATCACCACAGCAGTGCTCTTTTCATCTCTGGTTCTTACTCTCAGCTATTGTACCTGGTTCACATCTAAGTTTCCTGAACATTCCTACCTGACTTAGGTGTGTCTCTGGCTTAATTCTGCATTCCATTCTAAATTCTTCCAGTGTGACACTGGCACTCCTGTGACCTTTGTATACCTGGTGTGGGAGAAGTGGGGTTCTCTGTATAGGGTTGTCACTTGCCATCTTCTCCTGCCTCTCCTTTATGTCTCTGGTACCAGCTACCCCTTTGGGCTTCCAGTATGATGGAGGATCTTGAAAGATAGCAAGTGTGCCATTTTGAACTTGAATCATGATTGAAAAATATCAGAAGTATGGAGTATAGACAATGTGCTGAATGTTCATTGCCCCTAAAACATATGCTAGAGGTTATTTTTTATTTCATTTTTCAGATCCATCTCATATATCTTGGTTCCATGTAGGGTTTTCCACCCCACTAAATGATGAGGAATATAAGAAAAGTGTTCTAGTTTCTATCTGGATTCTGACTATTTAAGGTTTTTTGTACTTTAAATGGGACATAATGCAGTTATTTAAACTTGCATCTTCATGTAGACATAAACAGCAGAAACTGGCATGTAGGTCAGGCTGGAAGATGCAAGCCCAAAGGGATCAGGGAACGTGTATGTCAGTCTCTCAATTCCATCACCTGATAGTGTCTGGCCCACACTATGCTCTCAGATATTCTTTGAATTAATGAAGGTAGTCTATTTCCTTTCCCACGTGTTGGTTAATTTTACAACATCCTTGACAAATAGGCATCCAGATTTTCTTGAATCCCTCCAGTGACTGGAAACTCACAATCCCTTGTTTTTGTGTGGCTGTAATGGGTAGGAAGCCTATCTTTCTAACTGGGTAAAATCTGCCTCCCTATGGCTTCCAGCTNGGTTCACATCTAAGTTTCCTGAACATTCCTACCTGACTTAGGTGTGTCTCTGGCTTAATTCTGCATTCCATTCTAAATTCTTCCAGTGTGACACTGGCACTCCTGTGACCTTTGTATACCTGGTGTGGGAGAAGTGGGGTTCTCTGTATAGGGTTGTCACTTGCCATCTTCTCCTGCCTCTCCTTTATGTCTCTGGTACCAGCTACCCCTTTGGGCTTCCAGTATGATGGAGGATCTTGAAAGATAGCAAGTGTGCCATTTTGAACTTGAATCATGATTGAAAAATATCAGAAGTATGGAGTATAGACAATGTGCTGAATGTTCATTGCCCCTAAAACATATGCTAGAGGTTATTTTTTATTTCATTTTTCAGATCCATCTCATATATCTTGGTTCCATGTAGGGTTTTCCACCCCACTAAATGATGAGGAATATAAGAAAAGTGTTCTAGTTTCTATCTGGATTCTGACTATTTAAGGTTTTTTGTACTTTAAATGGGACATAATGCAGTTATTTAAACTTGCATCTTCATGTAGACATAAACAGCAGAAACTGACATGTAGGTCAGGCTGGAAGATGCAAGCCCAAAGGGGTCAGGGAACGTGTATGTCAGTCTCTCAATTCCATCACCTGATAGTGTCTGGCCCACACTATGCTCTCAGATATTCTTTGAATTAATGAAGGTAGTCTATTTCCTTTCCCACGTGTTGGTTAATTTTACAACATCCTTGACAAATAGGCATCCAGATTTTCTTGAATCCCTCCAGTGACTGGAAACTCACAATCCCTTGTTTTTGTGTGGCTGTAATGGGTAGGAAGCCTATCTTTCTAACTGGGTAAAATCTGCCTCCCTATGGCTTCCAGCTCCTGGTCTCTCTTCCCATCTGCAGTAAAATAGAAGTTTTGTTCTCTCTTCCACATGGCAGTGCTTCAGATGTTTGAAGACAATGATCTTGTTTTTCTCTGCCTCCATGTCTTTTCTCTTCGAGTTCCTAAAAATCCTGTTTTACAGCAACTTTCTTCATCCTTTTTGTCTGAATGTGCTCTGCTTTGTCACTGCCTCTCTCTTAAAATGGGGTTACTATTAAGCAGATAAATAACCCAATTTAAAAATGGGCAAAGGATTTGAATAGAAATTTCTCCAAGAAGATGTTTGAATGGCCATTAGGACATGAGCAGCTCAACATCATTAGTCATTAGAGAAATGCAAATCAAACCCACAATGAGATATCACTTCACACCCACTAGGATAGCTGTAATCAAAAAGACAGACAATAACAAGTACTAACAAGGATGTGGAGAAATTGGAACCCTCATACATTGTTGATGAGAATGTAAAATGTAGCTGCTTTGGGAAATAGTCTGGCTGTTTCATAAAATGTTAAACATAGTTACCATATGACCCAGCCATTCTACTTCTAGGTATATATCCAAGAGAAATGAAGACATACGATTACACAAAGAGGGGTACACAAGTGCTCATCGTAGCATTATTTATAACTCCAAAGTGGAAACAACACAAATGTCCATAAGCTGATAAAAAGAATGTGTATATTCATACACTAGAATTCTATTAGGTAATAAAAAGATATGAAGTACTGACTCATGCTACAACATGGACGAGCTTCAAGAACATCATGCTAAAAGAAATAATCTGACATAAAAGACCACACATTGTATCATTTCATTTGTACGAAGTGTCTACAGTAATCAAGTCTATGGAGACATAGATTATTGGTTACTTAAAGCTAGGGTGCAGGAAATGGGAAGTGACTACTGATGGGCACTAGGTTTCTTTTTGGTGTGATGAAAATGTTCTAAAATTAGATTGTAGTTATGGTTGTACAACTCTGCAAATACACTAAAACCACGGAATCACACACTGAAAACATGCAAATGTGTGGCATGTAATTTATAGCTCAAGGAAGCTCTTAAAAATGGTGTTATTTGAAAAGAATGCAGGGGTCTAACAACCATAAGATAGAAGGAGGCCATCATATTTTTCTACAGTGCAAACAACCTAAGACTGCTTTTATTTTTTTAAACAGAAATATCTCACTTCATACCGCTTCAAACTGAATTTGCTGCATACCAAATTTGTGGTGCTTATGGTTTACCTGTCCTATACTGCTGGTATATTGTTTAAAGTGTGAATACTGTCTAAGAGGATTCTGACATTACCTGGAAAAGGTGGATTTCTATAGATGGTGTGTGTGTGCGTGCGTGTGTGTGTGTGTGTGTGTGTGTGTGATGTGCCAGCCAAACTGATTTCAATTGCAAAACTCCTTAACATGGCAAGTAAAAATTTAATATCATTTTTGTATTAGGTATTTTATTATATAGAAGTTGTATACACAACTTTTGATCTTTTTCCCTGCTTCCTGCATCTACAATCCCATGCCCAGGGAAAACTACCATTGCCTGTTTTGGGTGAGTGTGTGTATTCTTCCTAAATGTTTTATTCATGAACAAGCAAAATGTATATATTAATATATTCTATAACACAAACATACTGTACTGTACAGATTATTTGGTATCTTATTCTTTTATACTTCATAATATATCTTGGATATCTGTTTTTATTAGCACATAAAAATCTACTTCATTCATTTTTTGTGGTTGAATAATGTATGTTATATAGATTATTGTTTTATTATTACGATTTAACCAGGTTCTGATTGGTAAATAGTTAGATTGAGACCAGTCCTCTATTACAAACTACAATGCAATGAACATTTTGGGGGGGAGGGAGGGGGGGTGGATATGGCTGACCAGTGAGGGGATCTGAACCCTTGACTTTGGTGTTATAAGAATATTCTTATATGTATATCTTTGTTAAATTCCTATAAGTGGAATTTCTGACTCAAAGGGTACCTATAATCAAAATCTTGGTAGATTGTTTATTGCCAAACTCTCCTCCAAAGTATTTTCCCAATTTATACTTCCATTGTTGTTACAAAATGTCTGTTTTCCCTGTAGACAACTTACAGATTTGTTTTCCAGTCTGACAATTTTTACCTTTTAGCTGGAGCAATTAATATATTTGTATTTGTGTGAATTACTGATATATTTTAGGTTTAAATCTATGACCTTATTTTGTGCTTTCTATTTGTGCTGCCTGATCTATGTTCATTTGTCTCTTCTTTCTTGATTTCTTTTGGATTGACTTTTTGTTAAACTTTCCATTTTTTCTCTATTAGGTTGAAAATTGTACATTGTATTTCTATTCTTTTAGTGTTTGCTATACACCTGATAACATACATCTTTATCTTATCAAACCCTAATGTCAATCAACACCATTACTCTCTTCCTGGACCAACCAAGATCTTCAAACACTTTATTTCCATCTACTCTTCTCTTGAAATATGCTATTGTCATGTTTTTTTTAACTGTAAATAAATTTATTGATTAAACATGGTATTATTTTTGTTGTTTTCTATGGTCAACATTTACTTAGTTTTAACACTCTCTGTGCTCCTTATTCTTTTCCAAATATAACTTTCAATCTGGTATTAGTTTTCTTCTGCCTAAAATACAACCTTTAACATTTTCCTAGTGAAGATCTATTGTAGTCGTCTCTGATAGTTTTTGTATGTCTTAAAATGTCTTGGCTTTCATTCTTGGGAGAATATTTTCCCTTAGTTTAGAATCCTAGGTTGGCAGTTTCTTAAACATCTGTTTGAGACTTTTCTTATGAATTTCTTTTAGCATATTAATGATAACTAGTACTCTCTTTTGGTTTCCATTATTGCTAGAGAGAAGTCAACTGTTAGTCTAACAGTTGCTCTTTTGAAATTAATTTATCTTTTCATTTCAAACTGTTTAAAGATATTTTCCTGTCTTTGGCTTTCTGTAGTTTCACTATGATCTGTTTAGGTCTAGAATTTTTTTTTTTATTTATTCTTTTTAGGATTTGTTGACTTTTTGAATCTATAGATCCATGTCTTTCATCAATTCTGGAAAATTCTCTATTATCTCTTCAGAATTTTGCCTCAGCTCATTCTTTTTCTTCTTTATGTACTATAACTAAAATTAGAACTTCTTCCTTTTTTTTAGCCTCTCTTCTGTATTTTCCATGTTTGTCTTTCTTAGCAGCATTATGAATGGTATCTTCTGATGTATCTTTAAGTTCAAAATTCTCTTAAGTTGAGTCTAATATGTTGATTAACTAATTTGTTGGGTTCTTAATTTCAGCTTTTGAAACAAGTTCTTGAATTTGCATTTGGTTCTTTTTCAAATATGCTATGTCAATTTTTATAATTCCTAGTTCTCAGTCAAAAATTTTAAGTTTAGCTTTTTAAAAAAACTATTTTTAAAATAAGATTTGCCATTTTAACTATCTTAGTGTACAATTCAGTGGCATTAATTATATTCACAATGTTGTATAATCATCATTATTTTTTTATGAGTATTTCCAAAACTTTTTCATCACCCCAAACAAACTCTATAACCATTAAAAAATAACTTCCCATTCTCCCCATTCTTCAGTCCCTGGTAACCACCATTCTACTTTCTGACTCTACAAATTTGCCTATTCTAAATATTTCATATAAGTGGAACCATACAATATTTTCCCTTCTGTATATAGCTTATTTCACATAGCATAATATTTTCAAGGTTTATCTGTATTGTAGCATGTATCAGAATATCATTCCTTTTTAATAATATTCCTGAATAGTATCCCATTGTATGTATATAACACATTTTGTTTATCCATTCATCTGTTGATAGATACTTTGACTATTTCCACCTTTTGGCTCTTGTGAATAATGCTGCAATGAACACTGACATACAAGCATCTGTTTGAGACTCTGCTTTCAATTTCTTATGAGTACATTCCTAAGAGTGGAACTATGGTGATTCTGTTTAGCTTTTTGAGAAACTACCATACTGAATGTACAATCACTGCAGCATTTTACATTCCCACCAGCAATGTATGAGTGTTACAATTTTTCCACATACCAACACTTGTTATTTCTCAGTTTTAAAAAATTATAGCTACCCCAGTAGGTGTGATTGGTTTTAATTTGCATTTCCCAAATGAATAATGATGTTGGGCTTTTTTCTGTATGCTTATGGGCCATTTGTATATCTTCTTTAGAGAAATGTCTATTCATTCTTTCCCAATTTTTAAATTGGGCTGTTTATTTGTTGTTGAGTTGTAGGAGTTGTTTATGTGTTCTGGATATTACTCCCTTATCAGATATATAATTTGTAAATATTTTCCCATTCTGTAGGGTGTTTTTTACTTTCTTGATAATGTTCATTGATGCACAAGACTTTTAATTTGATGAAGTCCAATTTGTCTATTTTGTTGTTGCTTGTGTTCTCATTGTCATATCAAAGAATCCATTTCCAAATCTAAGGTCTGAAGATTTACTTGTCTTTCCTTCTAACAGTGTTTTTGTGTAGTTTTATATTTAAGTAATTGATTAATTTTGAGCTTATTTTTGTATGTATTTTCCATGAGGTAGGGGTCCAATTTCATTCTTTTGCATGTGGAAATCCAGTTGTCCTAGCACCATCTGTTGAAGGTACTATTCTTTTCCCCATTAAATGGACATGGAACTTAAAATTAGTATTATTTCTTTGAAAATACTGAGTATGTCTTTCTGATAATCCACCATTTAAAGTCTTTTTGGATCTGTTTATGTTGTCCTTTGTCTCTGCTGGCTCTTACTCATGTGTTTTCCTTCCTTGTGTGCCTGGTTGTTTTTTACTGTATGGAGGTTATTTCATTTGAAAAACTATTTGTGGGAATAATTTGAGGCCCAGAATAACATGATCTTCTCCAGAAAGAACCTGCATTTTCTTCTTCAAAGCATATTTTTTGTACTATATCTTAATTCAAGTTCAAGGCTTTAAGTTCATGAATTACTTATATGACTTGGAGCCAGGTTACAAGCCCATGTAAAAACAGGGTTACTACTGGTTCACCCTTATCTGAGAGTATAGCCCTTTTTGTCCTAGCTTATACTGGATACTGGTTTATCAAAGTCCTAATTTTGGTGAGTGCTAGGCTTTGACACTTTTTCTCTAGCTCCATGAGGCTGCCAAAACCACAGTTCAATTATGCTGATATTCCTTCCAGATTGGAAAATGCTTCCAAAGCAAAAGCAATGTTGAGTTCTAGAGTTACCTCTATGAGTTAGCATGTTCTTTAGTTTTAGGTTTACTAACTTTTAATTATTTTGTTACTTCTTTCATTTTTTTTTTTCATTAAATTTTTATTTTGTCAATATACAATGTATATGATTATTATGGCCCATCACTGACACCTCCCTCCCTCCTCCCTCTCTCCCCTCCCCCCCAAGAATGTCGACTTCTTTCATATTTTAATGACTACTTCAAAATATTTTGTTCAGCTTTTGTGTTTCTAATGATAGAATGGTTGGTCCAAATCTCGTAATCAGCGTTACCAGAACTGATTGTCCTTGAAAATGTTTATTTCCCCAATAGCTTTGCCAAGGCTAATTGTTATCAAATTTATTAATAAAAACTTTTTTTTTTAAACAAAGATGAACAGAAGTTAAAGTTATATTTGGTTTCCACAATAAGATTATGGTGTCTACCTAGTAGCAATGTTTTATTTCCAGTCCAAAAAGTCTACTGCCTCACATGTGATACATTCAACCTGAAGGAGAGTAGACCAAGGGAGATTTGATGTCCATCTACAAAGAGTTACAGGATTGTCATTGGGAAGGGGAAGTAACCTCATTCTACATAACTGCAGAAGGTAAGTTTCGGGCTAAAATGGGAATTCCAGAAATTGATTTTTATTAATGAAAGGAATGCATTACAAGAATAATTCAGAGTGGTGAATATTGTTATGGAGAATGGAATTTTGGTCACCTAGCATTTACTTGTCATGCTTTTCTATTTGGACTGACTTATTTGATACCTCTTTTCTGCCCCTTCGTTATTTATGGTTCCCTTGGAACTGACTGATCCTCCATCCAACAATGATTTGAGATCTAAGCCTGGCAAACTGGAACATTGAATACCCTCACCTCACCCCCCGCAGTAGTGACCGCGTACTACAAGGCCCAAGTTAGGTCAATCAAAGACAAAAAGATGCAATTCCAATACTTTCGTTTGAGTTAGCCAGGATGCAGATCTTTTCCTGCTGGCCTGAAGAAGAGAATGGGAGGTTGTAGCTGCCTTGTGCTACTACAGTGACAGAGCTTATTTGAGAGGAATAGGAGCTCAGATATGGGAATATAAATGAGACCCTGATGACACTGGTTGAGTCTTGATCATGTCTTAGATGGCTCGTGGTCTATGATATTAGGAAATGAATTCTCATTCGGCTTAAACCAGTTTGGATTGGGTTTTCTGCCATTTAAAATGGAAAGAGTTTTAACTAAAATGGGTAATGACTTCCCATTCACAGTAGTATTCACTCAGAAGAGGATGACCAGCCTTCAGAGTAGACATGGAGAGTGTCTTAGTCAGTTTTCTGTTGCTTATAATGTAATACCTGGAACTGGGTAATTTATAAAGAAAATAAATTTATTTCTTACAGCTCTGGTGGCTGGGTAGTCTAAGGTCAAGGGAGTGCATCTGGTAAGGGCCTTCTTCTGGGTGGGGACTCTATAGAGTCCTGAGGTGGCACAGGGCATCACATGGCAAGAGAACAAGAGTGTATTCATGCCCTCTCCTTATACAGCCACCAGCCCACTTTCATGATAACTCATTAATCCATTAACCCATTAATCCATGAAGAGATCAATCCATTCATGAGAGCATATCCTTCATGATTCAATCACCTCTTAAAGGCCCCACCTTTCAAATATTATAGTTAAATCTCCCACCCTCTTAATATTGTTACAGTGGGGATTAAGTTTCAACACAAACTTTGGAAGGGACATTCATAGCAGAGGAGATGCCCAAATTATGTAAAAGGTTGGTTTTGAGGACTTTCAACTCTAATTTCTTAGTTTCTCCAAAACTCTCCTTTATTTCCCTTGTGTTCTGCCCCGTGGATTTGGCAGCTTCAAAGAGACTCCAAGAACACTGAATTGACCATCCTCAGGGCCAAGTGATATAGAAATTAATACATGTCTGGGCCTGGGATATATATTTAATGGAGAAATCCATAATGTTTAATTTTGGAATGAATGATTTATAGAGAGCTGGATTATTCACTTGGCACTAAGTTATCTTTTTTAGCCAGAACAAGACTTCCTGACAGGATTTGCATCATAGCCTTGACTGAGTAATGGGTTTCTTTGCCAGGATGAATTATTGATTAGATCTTTGTATCATTCTTCTGGCAGATAAGGGAAAACTTTAATTTTAAAGATGTTCATATATGCACAAAAGAAATTTTGAGTACTTTTCTTTAACTCTCCATCATTTAATCATCCTATGAATATTCATAAAACTGGATCTGAGTTATATCAAAATGTTGGGTTATTTTTAGGCCACAATAAGTAATATTGTCCATCTGTGGATTTAAATGTTTTCTCTCTTTTTGTTGCTATAATTATTTATGTTTTAGGTCCAGATGTTTAATTTATTTTTAAAAATAGAAAAATTTCTTTCCAAATCAACTGAAATAAGTACTTAATAATGATGACTTACATTTGTGTGATGTTCTTAATTTTGCAAAATGTTTTTACCTCAATTTCCTCAATATACAATAGTTAGTTAGCATTTAGCTTGAACCAAGTACATTGCTAGGAATGTTACATATGAGAATTAATTTTCACAGAACCCTACAAACTAACTACCATTATTATCCCCACTGTATAGATGAAGTGTTGTAAGGATAACTAGTTTTTCTAGAGCCACACAGAGCTAGGGTTTAAACACAGGCACTCCGAGCACAAGCTTTTAACCCACATCCCAAACAATCACTACAAATCCTATGGTTATTGAGAATTTAACATGGCCATCTACACGGGGAATTTAGAATTCTACCAGTAATTTTGTGAAGTCATTGCATTAACATCTCTATTTATCAAGGACAGCAGTGAGACACAGAAAGATAAAATGACATGACAAGGAATCATACTGGTATATACTGAGCTACGAATCCTCCCAACACCAAGAGAAATCTAAGTGTTATCTCCAGATTAGAGAGTAACTTTCATCGAGGCAAGAAGCCTTTCTTTTGAGTCTCTTCACATTACCTTACACAGTTATAACAGAAATACATTTTAAACAATAAGTGCAAGCATAAAAAAAAATCAAAAGGATTTTATTTTCTCTAAATCAACTCTTACAGTTTTAAGATCTATACCAGGTAGGCAGGAAGGAAAGTAACTTTCAATCATTTTTGGAGGCTCCCCTTTCCTTCCCGGAGGTCACATCCAAGTTTTAGAGACATAAAGTGTGGCCAGAAAATGACTGAAAGTTTCCTTCATTTTCAATCCCTCATGGCCTCTGCTGAAATCCTCATTATCAAGCCTGAGGTGGGGAGGATTGGGTCTCTTGAAGACAAATGTTTCAGTTGCTTTTGTGCCAAGATTGGGCCCAGGAATATTGACTTACCTGGGTGGAATCTCCAATGACTAGAGTCCAGCCCTTCTAGTTTTCCCAGGCAGTCGTCTCCTCTCCAAGATCTGACATTTCTTACGTATCATGCTGGCAGAAGTCTCCAGTACTTTGTGGATCACCTTTATCTCCTTCCATTCTTGGACCATCTCCCCTTTTTTCTTTTGCTTCAACGGCAACCTCCTTTCTCTGCTCTTCCTGTCACCCTTCAAGTTTGCTGAGTAGAAGATCCTGGAAAGCAAAAGCCAAGAATGCCAGTGTTGTGAGGACAACTTCTGCTCTTGACTTTACACAAATCACAGAGGTATGGGAGCATGAAGATCCCACTAACTGGTCTGGGTGGCAGGGTGAGACAAACAGGAACAACAAAACAGAAACTAATACCTCAATAAATCATCCTGTTATGTAATACTTTCCTTTCCGTTCCTTTTCAAAGAAGAGAATCAGCAAAACACTCATCATTGAGTTTTTCTCTCTTCCATGCCTTAAAGACTGGTTTCAAATTCAGGTGCTACTCTTTAAAAGGGGTGTGAGCCTGCTGAAGACATTTTAAACAAGGTGGGAAGAATTGGGATTGCTTTATTAGAGAGCAATAGCTAGAAGGGAGCTGGGGGGCTTTATGAGGAAGAACCAGTCCCGGTGGGTAGAAATGACTGGAAGGCAGATCTGTGATCCATAAACTGAGGGAAATTTGTAGAGAGCAGGAGGAATGGCATGGAGGTAATTGATTTTTTTGATAATGGAAATATTCAAATGGAGACTGAAAGATAATGTGTCAGGATATTGTAAAGGAGATACTTGAATATAATTTGGGGTACTTGCTCTTTAAGGAGACTTTTGCCCTGGGATTCTGTTAAGAGTAATCAGCTGTGTTTATAGTCATTGTGGGCTGTGGAAAACTAAGGTGACTATGAGACAAATCCAAAGAATATGTGTGTGTGTTATTCTTTCTGGGAAAAAGCCTGATAGCCTGTTGAAAGCTCAGACTTCCAGGAATCCATGCCTTGAGAGTTACTAAGAGCACTCTGAAGAAAAGAGTCCAGGAAACAGACCAGCTGGCCTCAAGGTAAACGTGGGTCTTCTGACTGAGTCAAGGGCTGATAACAGAGAGCCAAGATCAAAAGAGGGTTCTGGCCAGAGGGGGTTTGTTTAATCCAGGGGTCAATGAAGGGCATGAATTGGAGGGCACTTTTATCTGTGATCTTGAGACCTCATAGTGTGGACTATTCTTCCTATTAGAACTTTAGACTGTCACTGACTTGGAGGGTGCTTAGAAGATGGTGAAGTTCTAAAGTCTTTGTGTTACATGTGGGGAAAGGGAAGTCTGGAAAGGGCAAAGACCTAGTCTGCGATCAGAGTTAGTGACTAAACCTGGAACAGAGCCTTCATTTCAGCCCAGGGTGAACTGGGAAGGCCATGCCTCTCTACAGGAGAATCTTTCCAAAGCGTAAGTGTCATGCCAAAATTGGAGAAAATGTTTTGAACATTTTGGGAGGATGGGCTGAAAAGAGATGGACTTTTTTCCCCTGCTTATTTGTGTTCAATGCAGTAAGCAATGCAGTAAGCCTTTCTCATTAGCACTACTCAAATTGTATGTGCAAAGGAATCACTTGGGGATCTTGTTAAAATGCAGATTCTATAAGTCTAGGGTGGGGCCCATGATTCTGCATTACTGAGAAGCTCCCAGATGCTGCTACAGCACTGACCTAGCTTACTGGTGCTGAAAGTGTTGTAACCAGAGCCTGGGCTGAGCTTTTAGCTANACTTTGTGGATCACCTTTATCTCCTTCCATTCTTGGACCATCTCCCCTTTTTTCTTTTGCTTCAACGGCAACCTCCTTTCTCTGCTCTTCCTGTCACCCTTCAAGTTTGCTGAGTAGAAGATCCTGGAAAGCAAAAGCCAAGAATGCCAGTGTTGTGAGGACAACTTCTGCTCTTGACTTTACACAAATCACAGAGGTATGGGAGCATGAAGATCCCACTAACTGGTCTGGGTGGCAGGGTGAGACAAACAGGAACAACAAAACAGAAACTAATACCTCAATAAATCATCCTGTTATGTAATACTTTCCTTTCCGTTCCTTTTCAAAGAAGAGAATCAGCAAAACACTCATCATTGAGTTTTTCTCTCTTCCATGCCTTAAAGACTGGTTTCAAATTCAGGTGCTACTCTTTAAAAGGGGTGTGAGCCTGCTGAAGACATTTTAAACAAGGTGGGAAGAATTGGGATTGCTTTATTAGAGAGCAATAGCTAGAAGGGAGCTGGGGGGCTTTATGAGGAAGAACCAGTCCCGGTGGGTAGAAATGACTGGAAGGCAGATCTGTGATCCATAAACTGAGGGAAATTTGTAGAGAGCAGGAGGAATGGCATGGAGGTAATTGATTTTTTTGATAATGGAAATATTCAAATGGAGACTGAAAGATAATGTGTCAGGATATTGTAAAGGAGATACTTGAATATAATTTGGGGTACTTGCTCTTTAAGGAGACTTTTGCCCTGGGATTCTGTTAAGAGTAATCAGCTGTGTTTATAGTCATTGTGGGCTGTGGAAAACTAAGGTGACTATGAGACAAATCCAAAGAATATGTGTGTGTGTTATTCTTTCTGGGAAAAAGCCTGATAGCCTGTTGAAAGCTCAGACTTCCAGGAATCCATGCCTTGAGAGTTACTAAGAGCACTCTGAAGAAAAGAGTCCAGGAAACAGACCAGCTGGCCTCAAGGTAAACGTGGGTCTTCTGACTGAGTCAAGGGCTGATAACAGAGAGCCAAGATCAAAAGAGGGTTCTGGCCAGAGGGGGTTTGTTTAATCCAGGGGTCAATGAAGGGCATGAATTGGAGGGCACTTTTATCTGTGATCTTGAGACCTCATAGTGTGGACTATTCTTCCTATTAGAACTTTAGACTGTCACTGACTTGGAGGGTGCTTAGAAGATGGTGAAGTTCTAAAGTCTTTGTGTTACATGTGGGGAAAGGGAAGTCTGGAAAGGGCAAAGACCTAGTCTGCGATCAGAGTTAGTGACTAAACCTGGAACAGAGCCTTCATTTCAGCCCAGGGTGAACTGGGAAGGCCATGCCTCTCTACAGGAGAATCTTTCCAAAGCGTAAGTGTCATGCCAAAATTGGAGAAAATGTTTTGAACATTTTGGGAGGATGGGCTGAAAAGAGATGGACTTTTTTCCCCTGCTTATTTGTGTTCAATGCAGTAAGCAATGCAGTAAGCCTTTCTCATTAGCACTACTCAAATTGTATGTGCAAAGGAATCACTTGGGGATCTTGTTAAAATGCAGATTCTATAAGTCTAGGGTGGGGCCCATGATTCTGCATTACTGAGAAGCTCCCAGATGCTGCTACAGCACTGACCTAGCTTACTGGTGCTGAAAGTGTTGTAACTAGAGCCTGGGCTGAGCTTTTAGCTGTCTTTAGCCACTCCTAGGACTTGCTGCACCACATTCTGCCTCTCGATGACCTGCACCTGGTGCTTACTGGTGCTGAAAGTGTTGTAACCAGAGCCTGGGCTGAGCTTTTAGCTATCTTTAGCCACTCCTAGGACTTGCTGCACCACATTCTGCCTCTCGATGACCTGCACCTGGTGGACTCACCTGAGGCAGGGTCTCACAGATCCCCCATGAACTCATCGTAGAAGGAATGAGGCTGGGGCAGCCATTTCCAGTCCTCTACCCTTTCTGCACAGAAAGGGTTGCCCATGTCAGAGTTTGCTAACAAATCCCATTTTGGTGGAAGGTCCAAAGAGGATCCACGTAAGGTGATTTAGCGGCAAGTATTGTTGCAAATAATTCCTACTCCATTTAATTCTAAAATCTTCCAGACACGGGCTCAACAATGTTTGTTGAGTGGAATTATGGTAAATTCTGAGATAGAGGCTTTGAGGGCTTTCTTGTTGCTTTGTAAAATCGAGTTGAGTCCATTAGACCTTCACACTCTGAATGCTTGTCTTGCCTCCCTGTGGCCCCTTCCACCCTACCAAGAAAACCTATTTGGAGCTTACAGAAGTTCATTCTGAGAATTTCATTATCATTGTGCTGTTCATAATTTATTATTTAACCTCTGTGGATGGCAGGAAGTGGGATTTTGAACAGCCTCACTGGAATAAAATCACAGGGTTAATAATCAGTGCTCTTTGTGGGTAATTGGAAAAATGGTATCCTGGTAACAAGACATTAGCAGAAAACCAATTTTTATCAATTTCCATGGGACAGAAGAAGTTAAGTTGTGACTAGAATAATTTTATTGTTAGGTTTCCTTTCTCCTGACTCATACAGGACTGGGGTAAACCTATGGGCCCTGGATTCTGAGGTTGACCTCTCATAATTAAAAACAGTGTTCATCCAGAGCTATTTAATACAAACGGGAGCATCTAGAGCCACTTTCCTGGTTCACATGGTAGAATGCCATGCACACTATTTTGCATCTTCTTCATTTAATGTGCAGTATAGAGATTGTTCCATATCAGCATGCATAGATCTGCCTTTCTGATTTTTTAAGTGCTGAATGGTGCTCACTCAACTATCTGGAGAATTTGTGAACCAGTCACATACTGATGGGCATTTAGAAAGTTTCCCAGTATCTTTAACTTGAAGTTTTAAGAAGCAGAGTCCGAGAAAGGGAAGGAAGCTCATGATTCCCTGAAGCAGGATGAAGTGCAGTCTGAGCGAAACCTAGACAAGTCTGAGCTTTGGCATCTTTTCTTGAGTTTTCTAGAAATCCTTACTCAGAGGAAGATGTTTCTCCCAAATTGGGGGCCAAGAAGATAAGGGAGAAGTAGTTACTGTCTCTGCAGGAGAATGAACAATTGGTGTTGAAGTGTTCAGAGAGGGCTTGAGAGGGCGGGGTATGCAGGTATCTCTGGGCCTCAGGGAGGGGCTGCTCCTTGCTTCAGAGGCAGCATTCATGAGCTGACAATTCCCTCACCTGGGGAGAAGCCAGAGGTTATTGAATCCACCTAGAAACTGGCCAGGCACAGTTGCTGAGGAACCCAAGATTAAGGGAAAAGATTTTACTAAATGAATGAGGCTGAGGCTTCTGGGAAGCCATTTCCAGGCCTGGCTGATTGAGCAGCGCTGCTCCAAGATCTGTTTGTCCTTCTTGTGTTTTGTTTTTGCAGCAGGTTGTGTATGCTTGTTCATGTAGACGTATTTGCTCTGTTTCAATACCTCATTTACTGTATAGTTAAAAATGTCTGGAGCCTGGCAGGAACTTGATGAATTTTACCCAGCTCTCTGAGTATTTCCAATAGCCCATTTCCACCCTCATGTCCCACTGGCACTTGGAAGCCAAGATGTTCTAAACAGCATCCTGTGGTCTTGCCTCTCCATCCAGGGCTTCCTTGCATCCACCCTGTCACGCCCCTGCTGCCTTGTCTGCTTCAGGACCTCGTTACCTTCTGTCTGCACCATCACAGTAGCCTCCTAACTGGTCTTGCTGCATATGGTGTTCCTACTGTCAACTCATCAAGGACAAATGCTTCCAGGGAACTTTCTAAATCACAGCTCCAGTCAAGGTCCTTGCCTTCTCCAAAACCTGTGATAGCTCGCCTTGGCCAGAGGATACCGTCACCATTCCTCAGCTAGGCATCTAATGGGCTCTTTGAGACGTTATCCTCCCACTGCCCCACAACCCCTTTTCCAGGTTTAGCTCTTACCATTTCCCATGAGTACCTTGGCCAGAGGATACCGTCACCATTCCTCAGCTAGGCATCTAATGGGCTCTTTGAGAGTTATCCTCCCACTGCCCCACAACCCCTTTTCCAGGTTTAGCTCTTACCATTTCCCATGAGTGGCCTCAGATCTACCAAAATGGTCAGAAGAGGCTTGAGTCCAGGTCGTCTTCATGCTCTTTCTAGTTTATCTCACTACTTTTCATTCTTAATACAGAACAATTTTAAAACCAAACTCCACATCCTTCATAAACCCACATGTATGGGGATTGGCATTTTCTGGATTAATTGCATTTCCTATCTCATTAAAATTTTCTTTTTCCCTTGACCCACCTTCATATCACAATTACCTCTTCTGGATTTGGTTAAGTTATTCAAGATGGCCAGTTAGCTCAGTTGGTTAGAGCACAGCCTTATAACCCCAAGGTCACAAGTTCAGATCCCCACACTGGCCAACCAAACACCCCCAAAAATTGTCCAAGATGTTCATTTCTATTCTTTTAGCACTTGCTAAGATGACTAAAAGAAAATTTTATGAGAACTGCATTCTCAACCTCATTGATCATTGAGGAAGACTGAGGGTTGGGAAAAGTTTAAGTGATTAGGATCAAAGTGACCTGACCACGGTCCTGACTTTGGAAGTTTCTTTTTAGACCAGTTACCCAGGATGGACACATTTTCTTGCAATGTGGCTTTCTTTCTAAATAAAGAACCACCATAGGCATGGTGCATTGGAGCCCTGGGAGACCCTGAATTCCTCATGCTTTTGTGAAAGACAAAGTGTAAAGCTAGGGCTTACAGACCCCTTGGGTCTGTTGCCCAGATTGGGTTACAAACCTTCCACACACAGGTCTGTAAGCTAGGTAATAGAAAAAAAAAGGTTCTGGGAGCCATGGGTATAGAAAAACGAATGGGTTTTAATCAGACCTAGGAGCAACTGTACTAGTGGCTTCTCTGAGAGTTCTGAGAAGCCCTGTGGATCAGAGCTGTTAGTCTTTTATACTTAAGTCCACAACCCCGGACACCTGGGTGCCCATGCACAACTTACATTAAGCAGTAACAAGGAACACCTGAGGACATTTACAGCAAATGCTGGGCAAGNTGCAACTTACATTAAGCAGTAACAAGGAACACCTGAGGACATTTACAGCAAATGCTGGGCAAGACTCTGAACATCCAAGGGGCCCTGACATTCTCCTAGTTTTCCCAACACAAAGCCAGAAGATTTCTGGAGTTAATGCTTCAAAACAAAAACAGAGGACAGGAAGGAAGTTCACATAATTGCAACCCACCCAAGAAACAACCTTTCACAGACACATTTTCTCCTTTTTGCACTTTTGTGATTTCGTGCCTTTTTTTGTCAGCAACATTTCTGATCACTACTCTTCCAAAATATATTCTCCTCTTCCCTTGTGCAGCACTCAGGGAGCTCAGGTGGTCCTAGCTGACCACCTTTCCCAGGGTCGACTTCTCTGCTTTGGTCCAATTTGCATCAAAGATGAGCCGTAGACACTGTCTGTGATCAAGTGGTTTATTCTGGCAGCGCTTTTATAGGACTAAAAGCAGGAGCAGGCCGGTGGCATGGGCCAGATACAGGCAGGAGACTGTCTGGAGACCATTCTCAGAGTTTAGGGGATTCTTTCCCTTTTCCTACACCTGTATGCAGTCTGGGTCAGTTAACAGGTGTTTCTTTCATAAAGGGAATTTAAGCTCTTCTTGTAAGGGTCATCTTTAAGGTTCATGAAAGTTGCATCTGTGCTGAGGTGGCTTTGTCTCCTGGAAATCCCCAGGCCAGGTTGCATCATACTGCTGAGTGACATGCAGTGTCAGCCCTGTGAGGTGCTTGAGTGGGCCTCATGGATGTCATTAATCTTATAGCCATGATAGGTCTTGATATTTATTTAAACAACGGTCACCCTTGCATTAAAAGAAAAGTTTGACTTTGCCTTGGCTTCTTAACACACTAACTTTGGTCTCACAGGAGTACAAAAGGATTTTCTTTAGCTTGAGGATTTTGATTATTTGGAGTTGAATGATTTAAGGTTCTCCTTTATTAATCAGAGAACACTGGAGCTAACCTTATTGAAGTTTATTGACTTAAGCTTTGAAAATTCTTCTGTTCACATTCTGGCAAGCTTTTCAAAATAAGATCTACTACTCCTTTACCATCTGCACTTTGCTGCAAGACAACTACCTTCTCCCCAATAAATTCCTGATTATTACCTCTTGGGGATAGAGGTGAGAGGCGTTGGGAGGAGAAGAGATGATGCAGTGTTTGAGCAAACTATGTATATACTGTAGAGTACAAATATCTCCTTGTGAGAGCTGTTCATCCTCAGAGGGAAATAATTGAGTTGAAGATCAGTCTTATTGATTTTTGTCTGATGCAGTTAGTTGATTTGCTTTCAAGCTTTCCTGTTGTTGTTTTTGAGGTTGTTTTTTTTTTTTTTTTCTTTGGTTTAAGATGTGAAGTTTAGGTTGAGATTAATTTTTTTTTCCCGATAGATATCTAACTGCTTCAGCACAATTCGTTGAAAAGACTGTCCTTTCTCCATTGAGTTGCTTTTGCACCTTTGTAAAAAATCACTCTGGCATGGTTGTATGGGTCTATTTCTGAGTTCTCTATTGATCTGTTACATTGCTCTAGGCATCAGGAATTAGCTTTTTAATGATTAAAGTTGCACACAATACCCTGTGGAGTACCATTGTTCTAATATTGTTCTGTACCTTCAAGAAATGCTGTCCCTTGGACTGAAGAAACTTGGCAGTGCTGTTCAACTTAGCTGCCAATAAGGGATTTTTTGGTTAATATTTGTGTGATTTTAGGACATGAGGTGCTAAAGGTA
>NW_007727157.1:50735-61004 GCF_000696425.1 Galeopterus variegatus | reverse complement strand
TTTTTTTTTTTTTTTTCCTGCCACCAGAAAGTTTACTTTGCCAATATGCTTCACAGGAAGGAATTGAAAGTGGGTTGTGACTGCGGGGAAGGGAATTATGCACTTTTCTACTGCGTGACTCTACCAACAGTAATGCCAGATTTACAACTCAGTCATTTCTAGGCATTTCTCTTTGAGTTTTACATTTTCCCATTGGGGTAACAGATATTTATATGCAAAGTAATTTAAAATAGTTATGACTAGCTTTAAGGCATGCCAGATAATTGCATTTTTTTAGGGTCATTTATTTTTTCCCCTCACAGATGATTTTTTTCCCCTCTCCGTGCTAATAGTAAATTTCTGTATGCCTTACCCTGTTCGCAACAAATATTTGTTGAAGAATGGATTCAGATAAACACTTTGGGTAGCTCTCAGCTTTACAAAAGGAGGGGAGATTAGGAGCGCTTTCTCCTGTCTAGCTGCCAGCATTTTTACGGGATTCAGGCAAGTTTCTCTGGTTCCACCGGAACTTGAAGCCTACAATTGACCCTCTTTTGGTGGGAAGGAAAGGCAGCAGAATTTTAGTTTTGTTTGAAATGGCCCATGTGAAATGAGGAAATATTTTTAAAAATGATGTCCCTGGACAACAAAACCATAATTGGATGTTTTAGAGAAATTAAATGGTAATTGACTCCTAATGAGTTTCTAATAACACTGCTAAAAATATGAAACAGAAAATACCATTACCACATTTTTTCTTTGGGGGTGTACATATATATATTTATTTATTTCATTTCCCCCTCATAGTTATTAGCTATATATTGGCATCTCTATGAAATTGTATTTACTGCTTTAAATGCTTTTGGCTAAGAAATACCCAAACTCAGGACCTTGGCTTTGTTCTTTTTACATCGTATTAGAATTTCTAATCAATGCATTTTTCCTGTCTTCAATATTGTTAGGCAGAGAAAAAGACTCTCCGCATTATCAGAGAGTCTTGCTATTAAAATGCACCTCCAGACTTCTTGGTCTACCAAAACTCTGAAAAAGTGACCAGGCATCACTTGATCATTGATCATGTGGGCTTGTCTGAAGCACATCTCGAAGGAGGTAAATGCGTTAAAAGAGGTTCAAGAATTGCTCTGAAAATACCATGAAAACAGTCCTGAAGGCTCTGTCCTCTTTCACCTTCATACAATATTGATGGATCGGGTTTGTGTGAGTGTGAGGTGGAGTCAGAGCCGGATGATGTGCAGGCAGACTTTTCTGTCCTAGCTGCCACTGACTTTACTGTAGGAGGACAGTGCAAAACCAATACCGCTAACTCTGATATAGTGCCCTTCTCTTCCTATCTGTTTATCTCCTCCTCTAGAATTTAGTAATGCAGGACCTGTAACAGGCAGGGGATGAGCAGATTCAGCCACAATACTTGATTACTGTTAAAAACCTAGACCCACCTAACTGTAAATAGTCGATTCCACCCAATAGAAGCTACTTATGAGAAAACATAAACCTTGAACAAACAGGGCTCTAAATGTCAGAAATGCTAGGGTTTTATGGGCAAAGTAGTTTTCTGAGTTGCTGAATATCTGATGTCTACTTTCTGGGTATACTGCCCCCAACTCAACTCTAGGCTCTTTTGAGAGCTAGCAGGCAAGAATTAGAATGCTGCTTTTGGATTCTGCTAGGCTATCCCTTGTCCACTAACAAATGCAGGCACGATGAGCTACTTATGGTAATGAAGACACTCATGAATATGAAAAAAGTTACTATGGTGTAAGAATGTATTAAGTTTAATTAAATTATAATTAGGAGATAATGGTTGGTATTAATATTAATAACTTGGTGCTGAGTTTTACAACAACACCAAGCTGTAGAACTGAAACCCACAGTTATCAGAGATGGAGTAAGGTAGTATAATCAAAGATGGAATAAGTTAGTATAAAGATTATTGGGACTGGGTATCAAAATATGTGGTTTCAGATGGAGAGCCACATTCTGTTTGTGTGATGTTGGGGAAGTCATTTCACATTTCTGGACCTCACTTAACCTATTTGTAAAAAGAGTGTTTTGGGGTTTTTTTTTGACCAGTAAGGGGATCGCAACCCTTGCCAGGGTGTGGTTCGCACCACGCTCAACCAGTGAGTGCACCAGCCATCCCTACTTAGGATCTGAACCCGCAGCGTCAGCGCTACCAGTGCCACACTCTCCCAAGTGAGCCACGGGGCCGGCCCCTGTAAAAAGAGTTTTATCAGGAGGTAGCACTATCTACCGCCTCCACTGTGGTTACTAGAAACACACTGGGGTATTTTTTGACTGATTGTCACAGTGATGGTACACTGTACTACAGGTATTTAATGGGGGCAGTAAGGGTCTTGCAATGCAGGGGACAGAGAAACACAAAGAAGAATGATCTCATTTAAAATGCTAATAGTGCCGTAGCTGAAAAACATTGTGATGATCTTGACCTGTATTGTAGCTATGATGGACCATGAATAAGAAGGCTCATGAGGAATGAGGCTATGGGTAGGAAACAAGAAACCATCGCTGGAAAACTTCCTGATGGGTTTTTATTTTTTTTTAAACAAGGTGCTTTTATAGGAAAGAAGAAAATAACCTTTTCAGCCAGCTTTGAAATTCCGCATAAGTCATGCTGTCCTCTAAGACATTCGTAAACCTTCTTTTCATATTTTCTTTGTTACATTTTTCAAGAAGCCTCTGAGGCCTTTCGTGGGGCACACAACCACCGAGAGTAGCAGAGTGTTCTTGTCCCCCCAGCCTGTCCCTTCCTGGTGTGTGGAGCTGCCCAAGTGCAGGGTGGGATAAGTGCAAGGTAAATAGCCGACTCCCGCTTCTGCGTGCAGCTCAGAGATGAGCTTTTCCAGAACAACATCAAATAATGCTCTGTGAAAACAGTCACCTTGACCCAAAAGTGATGGGCTAAAAATGTTCATTTCCCTGGAAGAATTGAGCAGTGGCACAGCACAGGAATCAGAGAACGGCTCACAAAGGCCGATTTCCTCATTTTACAGCTCGGGAAGTTGAGGAGGACTTATCAGAGATCACACAGCAAGTTAGTGGCCCAGTCTGTACCACAGCTAGTAGAGGGTAGTTTATCTTGGTTTTGCACCAGACCCTTCCCAGGTTCGTTGTTCTTAGTGGAGGCTGCTTCTGGGTGAAGCCATAACAGCCACGGCCAAGAGTGAAAGGTCTCTGTGCCCACCAACCAGCCAGCTTCCAGCGTGCCAGTGATTTGAATTTTCCTGATGTAGGAGAAGAAGAACCCACACAGGTTCTTAGAATGAACCCCTGAAACAAAAGACAGATTAACAAGAGAAAAACAGAAGTTTATTAATATATCTACTTTATATATACACGGGAGACACCCAGGGACTGAATAGTTCTCTAAAAGGTGGCTTTGACTTTCAACTTACATAGCATCTTCCACAAAGAACCATAAGGTTTTAGAGAGGGGCAGGACAAAGGAAAAAATCTTTGAGTCTCTAGGATTGGTGACTTATGGGAAGGCAAATAAACGGCAGCAAAACGCTAGTTAGTAAAGCTTGTTCATGTAGATTCCTCCGATGCCATCTCCAGGCTGACAAGGGTCCAAAGATTCTTTAACCTTTGTTCTCTCTGATAGAAGGGAGGGGGGCAGGATAACCTCTGTCTTTGTAAATTTCTGTCCTATTTTTAGGCACATGAAGGGCAGAGAGCTTTCCTGCATGGGCTTCTTCTTCATTGTTTTTAGGTTAACATTTCTTCATATTTTGGGGCAGCCTATTCTGGTCTCCCAGACTTGCACCAAGCTAAGGGTTATGAAGATACCAAATGGCCCTGACTTAGTTTTCTTTTGGTGGAGATAGTTGCCCAGGTGATGAAGGCTGTCATATTGGTTGGGATTCCTTCCGCTATAAAGGGCAGAAACTCAATCAGCTGAAACGGTAAGGATTTATTGGCTTCTGTAATGAGGAAGGATGGCAGGTGCTGGGGGATACAGGGCTCAGGGGAGGCCATCAGGACTCCCAGCTCTCAGTTTGCTTCTCTCTCCATTGCTTCTCCCCTTACTAAAGGTGGGCTGTGTGAGACTCTGCATGAGCATGTTTGGCAGGGGTGTGGAGATCCCAGACTTACAGTCTTCTGGGACTGTCATAGCAGAGACAAAAGGCATTCTTTCTTACTGGTTCCAGCAGAACCCATTCCCCCTTTCCCAGGGAGGATTCTGTTAGGGTCCTATTCCATCTCTGAGTGAACTCCTGTAGCCCGGAGCTAGCTTTCTCCTATTGCCAGGCTTCAGTGGTATCTCAGAGGCTAAGGGACAAGGTGGGGAAGGCTGTTTTTATAACCATAGAGGGAAGTGTTTGGGTCATCCAAAACCACAAATATGCAAGTATAATCAAGGCCAAAGAATATAACATAGGAGATACTTATGGCTGGAGTTTAAAAATACAGAGTAAGAAATAAGTCGGGGAAAACCTCTGCGAGATGGGTAGAGCTTGAACCAAACTGGAAGGTGTAAAGGGAATGGCTGAGGCACTGAAAGAGAAGGATTTTGTCAGAATCAGTGAGGGGATGGATCTTACGGGATTGAGAGCTGTAGAGGATGGAGACCTGGTCTTACGTGCTGTGTATAGTTTAAGGACCTAGTTTTCTCCTAAGCATACGGTAGGTACTCAATAATTCTTGTTGGATAAATGCTAATTAGCTACCATCATGTAGTGCCTCAGCTACTGCTACAGCCTTTGGGTAAAGGGCCAGATAGTAAACGTTTTTGGATTTGCAAGTCATACAGTCTCTGTTACAACTACTGAACTCTATTATAGAGTGAATGAGTGTGCAGCATTTTGCAATAAAACTTCACTTACAAAAACAGGCAGAGTACCAGACTTGGCCTGTAGTTTGCTAATTCCTGTTCTCACTCCTCTGCCTGCTTCCTCTCTTACCAACCTCTGAGACAATCCTATACATAGAAGCTGGAGTGATGTTTCTCAGGGTATGTTGAGAGCCTGTCACTCCCTTGCACTAAGACATTTAGTGGCTCCCATATTTATTTTGTGTGTCCAAGGCCCTGACTGGTCTGGCCCCTGCCCACCTCTTGAATGTCATCCAGAGCTCCTTTTCTTCCTCAGTGATGTGCACCAACCACTCTGGCTGTCTTCTGCTCTTGGGACTTACACCGCTCTGTCCTACTGCAGAGTGTTCCACATATTGTTACCTTAGCCTGGAGTGTCCATTTTTCCCTTATTTCTTATTTTTCAATTTTTAGCTGAATAGAACTTCCTCATACAGGCCATGTGTAATCACCCTGTCTAAATTGGGCAATGCGCCCTTGGCCATCGTTTTCTATCTACACTATTAGGTTGTTTTTTTTTTCCTGTAGAGCACTTATCACAATGTATAATTATTCATTCATTTGTTTCCTTTTTGTCTGTTCCTCCCACTAAACCAGAAGCACAAGGAAGGCAGGGATCATGTCTGTTTGGATCACCCTATCGTCCTTAAGGCCTGAAAAGTACCAGGCATACCGTGGAGCTCTAAAAATGTCTGAATGATTGAAGAAACAGGAGACTGGAGATTCAGAGTTTTGTTCCTTACCTTAATCTTGCCCAACTAAAACATGAACTGTTTATATGACAGGATCAGGGGCTATTCAAGCTGTCTGGGGCTTCTAATTCTCATGCCAGCTGGTCTTCTCTCTCAGCAATTTGGATTATTTTTCGAAATTATGATGTATTTCAAGTGGACAAAAAAAGTGTAGGGTGTATGCCTACCACCCAGGTGCTATTTCCATGTTTGTTTCAGATTCTTTCTATATTATAAACATTAAATTAATTTTAAAATGTTCAATAATTATAAATTAAATGTTAAAAAATTTAAAAAGCAATTTATTTTTCTCTTAGGCTTCGTTTCCTGGAGTGGGCATTGTTTCTGTGAAAATTCTGACTGAGAAAGGGTCGCGTCTTTTTTAGCACACATTTCTTGGGCCAGTGTGTATTCTCTTCCATTCTTAGCATAACAATTAGTTATCTTCTGTCCACTTCCTGATAAAAATATGAAGCCAGATCATAACAAGGCACAGCTACCTCATTTTGGATAATTTTCAATTTTATTGTAAGAGAGAGGCTGGTTGCCAAAAACCTAAGCTGAGGAAACAGACTAAATTCAAACAAAATTTGACCGAGTTTTGCTACAGGCAAGGTAGAAAAAACGTGGCTGTCTTTCATGATCTCATAAAAGCAAACAGTGATTCTTCAGGAGACAACCTGTTTCCTTCCTTAGTATTAGAGATAACACTCATATGGCTGTCTCCCATGTTTATTCAGTATTTTCTCCATCATTTCCACCAGGAGCCCCCCCGCACGTTAACTGCTCCCCCCTTTTCTTTTTTTGATGCCAAGCTTCATGGTGCATGTCTGGATAAAGCCCTCAGACTGGCCCCTGTTCCTTCATTAGCTCTGGGTGTGCAAAAGACAGAGTGATATCCACAGGAGCGCTGCTATGAAGTTCCCGAAGTAAGTCTAGGAGGTGGTTTTCAGACATTAAATCCTTAAAGCTCACAAAGCCTGCCTGGGCCACAAGAGGTCAATATTTAATATTCTCATTTTAACAGGTGGCAGAGTACACTGCAGAGCAGCTGTGACTCTCACAACTCGGGACCTGCTGTCAGAGATTTTGTAAGATCTAGGGTGTCAGTCTTAAGGTTGCTGTTTATGAGTGTGGCACCTTAAATCCTCTACAGTGTGCAGGGAAGGAAACCTTTTCATCAGAGGAAATCTTACAGAGGGCCCTTGCATAACACAGTAGTAAATAGCCTGGCTTAAATTTCACTGCTACCAGTTACTAGCTGTGCAGCACTGAGCAAGTTACTTAACCTCTCGGTTCTTCAGTTTCTTTGCCTGTATATTAGGAATATTCATAACATCACCTCATTCAGTTGTCATGAGAACTGAGAGAACACATATAAAATACTTAGCACAGTGTCTGGCATATTGTAGGCCCTCCATAATAGTTAGTTATAACTTGAAACCCATGGAAGTAAATCCACTCTTTTTGGAGCCCTGTCTGCTGTTCATTCCCTCCCCACACCTCTCACCACCAACTGTGTCCCTAAAATGTTTTCATAGAACCCCTAGGACTTTGTAGAGTGCAATGTGGAAACACTGGACTTGCTAGTTTTCCACTGGGACTTTTAGATCCCTTAGTCTACTGGGGACTATCAGGCTTGTCTTTGCATAATAAATTGTAAGATAAAGTAGCTGCCCCATGGTTCTCAGAAGTTATCAGTAGTGGCTCCAAAATAGAGCCAAGTCTTCCTAACAGCCCTGAGTGCATCCCTTCCTTCCTGGGTAGAATGGGGTAGGCAGGCCAGCGATTCTGGCCCATCCACGGTCGTTCACCTCCTAAAGAGAGCTCCGGGAGCTTCTTGTTTTCTAGAGCATGCCCTTTGAGTTTCTGAGTTTTGCTAGAAGCTAGGGACCCACAGCTGGCTCCCCTTGGCTTGCAGCTCTGGTATCAGTAGAGAACCTCAGATCCTGGAAGATGATGAGATTACCTGTTTGCAAACTCATCATTCTTATGACATCAGGTGCCCCAGATTTTTTTTTCCCAGGTGTCCTTGGAGGCTGTTCAAAAACCCCGTCCACCACCTTCCCCCACTCCCTTCACCGGAGTCCTTACTCTTCATGCGAGGCCAGTACTCTTTGCTACGTATCCCGTGGCAAGTTGACAGCACCATCTAACTTCTCGCTTCTCTCTCCTGGTTTACTGACTGTTTTTGACAATCTGGCTTCAATCACAGGCGGCCTCGGGGGGCCTATCCATCATGCCTGCACCACCCGCCCCGCAATTCTCCACTGCGTGGTTTAGTTTCCGACTGGCTGGCCAAGTTCATCTCTTTCTTACCAGAGTTTTTCCCTGCCACGTTCCTGCTCCTCCCTTAATTGTCTAACCTGAAGGCAGCTTGGGTTGCTGACATTTCTAATGCACCCTTTAGGAAGCCAGGGTGTCCTAATGTTTATGAAAGCTGATTTGCATGACTGGGCAGAGTAGGGATATTTGACCTGCTGTGTTTCCTGGAAAATTAGTTTAAGCTGGTTGACAGATTAAGTTATTTCCAGTGAAGCACCCACCTCCCCACTCATTGTCTGAGGTTGAGAGTAGATACTAAGAATTCTCAAATGCATCATCTCTTTTTTAATATATACAGTTTGTGGAGAAGAAAACATCTAGGGAAATATTTGCCAGCTTTTCTTGGTACATGAATCTACATCTCAAATGATAATTTTTTCCCCTGGCACAGTAAAGAGTAGAGAACACAGGTCTGGGTTGAAGAATGGGATACCTGTCTAAAGATCAGGACAAGGTCCCAGCTCTACACTTACTCAACAGGTGACTTCACACAGATCATTTTCATCTCTAGGCTTAGTTTCATCATTCATAGAATGGAAGTTACTGAGACTGTTTAAAGGGGTACTGTAAGGATTGATGTGATGGTGAACTTTGCTCAGTATCTGGCATTTAGTAGGTATGCAACAAATGTCAGTTTCTCAGCAGGTCCCACATCTATTTAAAGAGAGGATTGAATATGATGATTGTTAAGTATGACATATGAGTTTCATTTGGTGATGAATTCATTTTTTTAAATTTTGAGAAAATGAAATGTATAAAGCATAACATCAAAGAAGTTTTTTCCCAATAAACAGAGTTAACATTATTGTCCCAATGGTTGACACCCCAACATCCATTCTACCTAGAATGATTTGTCTAAGGCCATTATGCTGACCTCAATCCCCTTGCCAGTATTTGATTTAGAGATGAGTATGTTTGGTTTAGGAATTGAGTGAGTGACCCAATCCTGGCCATGAAGACATGCGGGAAACTTGGGACCTTTAGAAAAGATTCCTAACTTCTGAGAAAGAAACATAAGAAGATACTTACCCTTTCTGCCTCTTTCATGACTGTATCCTGATGCCACTCCTGGAACTGGGGCAGCCCCTGTGTTTCTGTGAAGGGCAGCAGCCTGAGGGATGAAGCCACCACACTGAGCATGGCACAACAGACGGGCAGACAAACCTGTCTCCTTGATGCTGTCCAGCCACAAAATTAATCAACCCTGAAAATTCCTCCACTTTTAGATTCCCTATTAAATGATTGTTAAGCCATGGGGGTCACACCTTTTTTTTTTCTTCATTATTTGCAACCAAAAGCATCTACTGGATACAGTAATTACTAACATTGGAAAATTCCTCCACTTTTAGATTCCCTATTAAATGATTGTTAAGCCATGGGGGTCACACCTTTTTTTTTTTTCTTCATTATTTGCAACCAAAAGCATCTACTGGATACAGTAATTACTAACATTTGCTCTGTCTATCCCTACCCTCAACTACACATCATGTTCACTATTGTGGCTTACTAGTAAGTCCTGATGCATGGTAGAGCAAATCTCTTTATTCTGTTCTTTTTAAGGAATGCCATGATTATTCTTGATTCTTTGCTCCTTCATAGGTATTTAAGATTCACCCTCTCCATTTACACACACACACACACACACATATACACACACACGCAAAGGTCTTTTAAAAAGCAACAATTACAACTAGCACATTAGCAGCAGCCCTGTCAGAATAATTTAGAGAACTGATATCTTTATATTAAAATATAATATACCACATTCACAGTATATATCTGTCAGGTCTTTAATGTTTCATAAAGTGTTTTACTTTTTAAATAAAGTACAAGTTTTAATATGTCTATTGTTATTATAAATAGGATCCTTACAATATCACCTTTTCTACCAGTTCCTCATGTGCAGGAACCCAGTTGATGTCCGTAGGTTGCCTTATACGATGAAACCTTTTGAACTCTCATTGGTTTTGATCAGTTTTTCTTAGATATTTTTGATTTTATGTATAAACAACATATCTCCTGTGAAGGTTGTTAGGTTTTTTTTCTTCCTAGACAATCTTTATACCTCTTATATATATATTTTTTAATGTGTTCTTTGGGAAATTTACTGAAAAGTTGCAAAATAAACGTAGTACAAAGTATACTTACATACTGCTGTTGTATAATAATGAATTTGGCTGGCTTTTGTTCCTGGTTCCTGTGAGGTAACCTCTAAATCCTTGGAATTTCTTGAGTGATAAGGGTATCTTTTTATTCATGGTGGACCCCTTGGACCATACCTGAGTTTATGCTAAGGAGTTAACTCAGGGTGGGAGCTGATTAGATGAGTGGGACTTTGTCAGGTGATATCAGCCCAATTTTTGGGAGCCTGGAGATTGAATT
>NW_007727157.1:49793-50247 GCF_000696425.1 Galeopterus variegatus | reverse complement strand
GTGGGACTTTGTCAGGTGATATCAGCCCAATTTTTGGGAGCCTGGAGATTGAATTCAATAAGGTAGCTAAGGAGTCAATCAATCATGCCTGTGTAATAAAACCCCAATAAAAGGTCTGGACACTGAGGCTGGGCAGAACCTCCTTGACTGGTAATCATATATCAGTGAATTGGGGTAGGGGGTGGCACGAGAGGTGATATGTTCTGAGGACATGCAAGTTTTGTGTTTGGAGTCTTCCCAAACACTGCCCTGTGCATCTGTCTGTTCATTTGGCTGGTCCTGGTTTGTATCTTTTATAATAAAACTGTAATTTGTGGTCTTTTGCTTACTTCTAAACTGGGGGAACTTCCTGTGGGGGCCAGTACTTCAGCTCTGTGGTTGAGCTAAATTGCTCTTTGCTGTTGATTCCCTGGGGAAGGCTTTTTGTGCAGCTCAGGTTTTAATGGTTGACTTT
>NW_007727157.1:41817-47736 GCF_000696425.1 Galeopterus variegatus | reverse complement strand
CCATGTCTTATTCTTAAAATCATTTTATGCACTGAAATGCATTTAAATGCATTTCATTTAATTTGCAATTGGATAATTCTAATATCTCAAGTCTTTGGGGAGTGAAAAGTGTAAGTCTGTTACTGTTGTTTTTCCTGCTGCTTCTCACTCATGGTGGTTCATTTCTCTGTGTGTCTGGTAATATTTCCATTGTGAGAGTACATGAGGTTGATTTTAAATTGGAGATGGATTCCTCCAGAGAGGACTTGCAATTATTTGACTTATGCTGTGAACCAGGAAGTGCTACCATTATGGGACCACTTTAGTTTTTCTAGGGTCCTGAGCTTATTTTGTGCAACTTAGATTTTGCCTCTACCCACAATTTGCTATTGGTTTAAAGTATGTTCTTAAAACTGAAACACTGATTGTTTACAATTGTACTATTCCTATGCGCTTACTGCTAATGGCTCCAGTTTAAGCTCAATATTTTTTCATTTTTTATTTTTTAATTGAAATGTATTGATTGTACTTATTTATGAGGTACATAAATAGAGTTGTATTTTAATATATGTATACAATGTGTAGTGATAAAGTCAGGGTAGTTAGCAAATTCATCACTGCAAAAATCTATAGTTTCTTTTTGATGAGAACATTTGAGTTCTTCTCTTCTAGCTATTTGAAAACATACAGTAAATTATTATTAATTATAGATGCCTAGCACTACCATACACCACTAGAACTTATTTTTTCTACCTAGCTGTAATTGGGTGTTCATTAATCAACCTCTCACTATCCTCTTTCCCCCTTCCCCTTCCCAGCCTGTATTAACCATTATTCTACTCTCTACTTCTGAAAGTTCAACTTAGTATTATTATTTTAGCTTCCACATATGAGTGAGAACATGTGGTATTTATCTTTCTGTGTCTGACTTATTTCACTTGACATAATGTCTTTCAGGCTCATCTATGTTGCCATAAATGACAAGATTTAATTCTTCTTGGCTGAATAATATTCCATTGTGCATATATACCACATTTCCTTTATCTATTTATCCGTCCATGGACACCTAGGTTGATTCCATATCCGGGTTAGTGTGAATAATGCTGCAATAAACATGCAGGTGCAGATATCTCTTGGGCATTCCTTTCCTTTGGATAATACCCAGTGGGATTGCTCGATCATATGGTAGTTCTATTCCTAGTTTTTCAAGGAACCTCCATACTGTTTTTCCATAGTGGCTGTTCTAATTTATATTCCCACCAATAGTGTATAAGAGTTCCCTTTTCTCTGCATCCTCACCAGCATTTGTTATTTTTTGCCTNTGATTCCCTGGGGAAGGCTTTTTGTGCAGCTCAGGTTTTAATGGTTGACTTTATAGGTACTCCTGGGTCTCGTGAGGTCTGGTACACCGGGGTTGTGTAGAAACTCTGGTCTGGGCCTGAGTCTTTTCAGCAAATGGCACCCCCTGCAGTTCTATATTCCTGACCAGTCTCCTCTGAGTGGTCCTATGCTGATTGAGAGGCAAATCACCTGTCCTTGCTGTGCCCCAGTGTTCTCCCAGTGTGCCCATCTCCCCCACTGCCCTCACTCCAAACACTTCCCATGGGACAGGCCATGCTCTTGTCCCTTGCAGTGACTCACCAGCCTCTGAGTGGCTCCTTTTTTCAGTTGTTGTAGCTCCTCACTACTGTGTGGGTCCACAGGAACCCTGTTAGTAGTCCTGCTGGCCTGAGGGCCACCAAAGCTCTCTTCTCCCACGCAGCCTGTAAACAACTTCATCTGAAGGGCACAGCTGTGGCTTTTGCCAGCTCTTGCTCCATGTGCTCACCAGCTCCAGCCTTGAAGTGGCCAGGGCCCAAAATGTTAGGAGCAATCCTTTATTTCTCTCATTGTGGCTTCTCCAGCCTTCATGCACTCCGTAGGTCTCTCCTCCTCTTCCCCTGAGCTCTAGCAGCCCCAGCTTGACTGTTGTTGCTTTTCAATAGTTGTAAATTAGTTGTTTTATGGGAGAGAGTGATGCTGGGGACTGTCTATTCCACCATCTTGACTGGAAGCCCCCTGAGTAATTTCTTCAGATCTGTCTTCCAATCCACATGGGGAAGGACATGGAAGGAGTGGGGTGGGAGTGGGAGGGACACAGGAGACGCAGCTCAGAGAGCATCTCCTTCCCAGATTCTTCTAGAATTGAGCGGCCCTGAAGGTTACAAGTGAGCTGGAACCCAAGAAAGGAGGTGACGTCCCTGACTAATGCCAAAGAAAGATACAGCCGTTCCATAGTTCTGTTCTGCATCTTAGAATGTGTAGAAACAGAAACAGCACCAAAGAGGTATAATGGGAAACAAGTTGTGAATGGAGACATTTGCTAAGAGACGCCAGCCTGGACCCAGCAAAGTCATTTGTCACTAGGGAAAGATAAATTAAGGGAGGAGCTGCAGCCCCTGCCAAACCTAACAGTTTAAAAAGCAGACTTTAAATCAGGAAGGCTGCAGGGTAATACCAGCTGCAAGTGAGCTCAGTGGGGCGAGGCCCATGGGGCGGCCAGGGCTGCGGTCTCTGGGGAAAAGATGGCAGAGGGCACAGCCCCTAACGTCACTGCAAAGTCAGCCACGTGCAGGGCCGGAGGGATGCCGGGGACGCTGGCTTGGCGCTGGAGTTAGAAGTGGGGCTGGGAGGACACTGCATCACTTTCCGATGGTTACTGATCTCTCAAAGCCTCAGTTTCTGCATCTGGAAAATGAAGATAATAGCTACTTTGCAAAGCTTCTGTAAAGATAAAAGCAAGACAAGGCATGCGTAAGTGCTTTGGAAACTAAAAACTGAATGGCAGATGTCATTATCATGAGAAAGAAACTAAATTGATTAAAAAGAAACTATTCCTTCTGATGACTATTCCATGATGTATTTCAGTGAGAGAAAAACCACCCTACCATCCATTGATACAGATATTTTGGTAGTAATCATATAGGCTTCAAATAAAATGCCAAAACAGGGAAATATGTATCCTCCTGGGCTGACCCTGCCTTTTCAACCCTTTGATGGCATACCGCTACCAAACCCTTCATGTCACTTGCAGAGGCAGTTTTTTTTTTCTAAGAAATTAATTTTTTTATTGAAATTTATTGACTGTCCATATTTATGGGGTACAGAGTTGTATTTCAGTACAAGAATACAATGTGTGATGATCAAATCAGGGTAATTCATCATCACAAAACTTTATCATTTCTTTGTGATGACAGCATTCTAGCTATTTGAGAACATACAATAAATTATTGTTAATTATAAACGTCTTGCACTTCTGTGCACCACTAACTTATTTTTCCTATCTAGCTGTAATTTGTATTCATTAACCAAGCTCTTTCTGCTCCCCTTTGCAACCTCTAGTAACTACAATTCTACTCTCTACTTCTGAAAGTTATTTTTTTTAGCTCTCGCATATGAGTGAGAACATGTGGTGTTTATCCTTCCATGCCTCACTAAGTACACCTGTCATGATGTCTTCCAGGCTCGCAACATGTTGCTGCAAATGACAGGATTTCATTCTTGTTCATGGCCAAGTAGTATTCCATTGTGTATATGTACCGTATTTTCTTTATCCTTTCATCTGTCGATGAACACCTAGGTTGATCCATATCTTGGTTATTGTGAATAATGTTGCAAAAAACATGGGGGTTCAGCTATTTCTTTGGTATGTGAATTTCCTTCTTTTTTTTTTTTTCTGGATAAATACCCAGCATGGGATTGCTGGATCATATAGTGGTTCTATTTTTATTTTTTTGAGGAACCTCTATTATATTTTCCATAATGGCTGTACTAATTTACATTCCCATCAATAGTGTATAAGAGTTCCCTTTTCTCTGCATCCTCACCAGCATTTGTTATTTTTTGCCTCATTGATAATAACCCTTCTTACTGGGTTGAGGTATTATCTCATTGTGGTTTTGATTTGCATTTCCCTGACGATTAGTGAGGTTGAATACTTTTTCATATACCTGTTGGCCATTTGTATGTTTACTTTTCAGAAATGTCTATTAAGGTCATTTGCCCATTTTTAAATTGGATTGTTTATTATTATTATTTGCTGTTGAGTTGTTTAAGTTCCTTACATATTCTGGATATTAATAAGATAAAGAATTTGATTAGCCAAGCTGAGGCTCCTTGTTTTCTCTGGTTCAGTCAGCTTCATCTGGGTCACAAGATTGTGAGGCATAGACCATGGCCTTTGTGCTCTGGCCTAACCCAGGTATTAGAGTTTGTTCCCAAAGAAAAGTGAATTCTTGAAGGCTCGGTGGCTATCATTGTTGGTTTTGACATAGAAAAATTTAATACAAGGGTTAGAATGCAGTTTTGCCAGAACCTAGGGCTGCAAATTTTAGAACTGACCTGGGGAATCTCACTCCTTTTCAGTGAGCTGGCAGTGTGTGTGATGGATGTTCATATGTCTGGCTATAGATAAGTATGTTTTTTTGACACAATGCTTTCAAATAGACAGACAGGGACTTATTTAATTTTTAAACTGGTAGAATTTAGTTAAAGCCAGTAAGGGAAACACTGGGTTTCATGTATGGCCAGAAGGTAAGCATTCCAGCCTGATAGGTTTTGCAGCTAAGACTCATACAGAAGAGAAAAGCTTCTAAATGTTGACAAATTCTGCTTCTCTTTTTGGATTATCCCTGGGACAGGGAGACAGATCTACACATTTTTCTGCCATATCAGCCTTTTCCCTTCAAGGACTTAAAGATGAATATGCCTTTCTTTGGTAAAATTCCATTATTTCCTTTATTATAGGTCTGTTCATTTTTATACCTGGTTATTTGGGAAGTAAAAAGTGGGAAATATCTTGCCATTTGTTTTCTTGCTACTTTTGTCCTTTTAGCATCATCAAATGGTATATAGCACCATGATTAACAGTGTGAGCTTTGGAGTCTGACAGATCTGGGTTTAAGTCATCACTTCACTACCCATTGGCAATATGATCATGGGCTAATAAAACCAATGAACTTGGGCCACATTGGATATGATGGATATTTTTCATGGTTAGTCTTTGCTAGTATATTTTTCTTGTGTGTGCAGCTGTGTATATACAATATCTATAATACCTCTGTCCTGCTTTTTTCACTTAACATTATGTCTTAGAAGTCCTTTCTTATCAGCCCATGAGTCAGCCTCAATCTTTTTAATGGCTACCCATTATTACAATAGTATGATTGCACTGTCCTTTAGTTAACTCATTTCTCAACAGTAGACATTTACATTGTTTTTAAATTTTTACTGTTATAAATCATACTGCAGCCTTAGGCATTCTTCTTTACACATGTATAAGAACATAGCTATTGGGATAAGTTACTTGAAGTACAATTGCTAAGTCAAAAGGGATGTAAATTTTAAATCCTTACAGATGTAGTCAAATTGTCCTTCAGAGAAGCTGTGCCTATTTATACTTCCAACAACAGTGGCATAGGAAAGTCTGTTTCCTGTGCCCCCATCAATACCTTGTTTGCAAGGTTTTTAGTATTTGTTAATATGATGAATATTATTTCATGGTTTTTAGTTACGTTTCTTTAATCTTAAAGGTGCACCCGCACATATGTTTTAAAGCCATTTGCATTTCTTTTCTTGTCAAGTATCTATCCACTTTGGGGGGACTGGAAGATAGTTTGTCCTTTGAAATTAATCTGTCAGAACTTTTTCTGAATTGATGAATTTTCCTATTGTATTATGTTACATTTTCCTAACATAATTGTGTTCTTACTGTTTTATGGTTTTGAAATTTTTATATAATCAGTTATTAATCGTTTTCTTTGAGGCTTTCGGGTCATGTATATTGCTTTAGCTTTTTCCACTCCAATTTTTTTTTAATTGCAATGTTTGCTTTAAGTTTTTACAATTTTATTCCCATTGGAATTTATTTTGATGTAAGTAGTGATGATGCACCTTTATCTC
>NW_007727157.1:39471-41201 GCF_000696425.1 Galeopterus variegatus | reverse complement strand
TACAATTTTATTCCCATTGGAATTTATTTTGATGTAAGTAGTGATGATGCACCTTTATCTCCCCCCACCCCCAGTGTCTGGCCAGTTATTCCTCCACCATTTGTTCATATGTTAAACAATCTACATTTTAAAAATGTTTTTACTTTTTTTTTGTTTTTTTTCTTGGCAGCTGGCTGGTTCCAACTGCTTTTAAATGCTACCTTTGTAAGAAATTTTTTGTGTGTGTGTTGTGGGGGGGTGCTACCTTGGAGTCTGAATTCTATTTAATTTATCTGTCTTTTCCTGCAAAAGCCACGGTTTCAAAGTTACATGTACTAGTTAATCCCGATCCCAAGTTTGCAGTCTTAATTTTGTTGGTAGCCCTAATGCCTTTTATTTGATTTAGACTACTTTATTTTATTACTTTTTGCTATCCTCTGGTCATTATATATCACCTCAGGAAGTAATGTGCTTATGTGACAGATTTAATATTTGACCTGATAGATGAAATAGGGTTGAATAAAATAGGGGAAAAAAGAATTTTACTTCCAAATAACCATTAACCATTTTCTAATAATAAATTACCTTGGAGCTTTGATGAAAAATTATGGGGCACTTAGACAGTGAAGGGATTTATGAAGGCCAGTGAAGTGTTAAGGACTCGAGGCAGTTCTTCATCATTCATGATGCTTTGCTTACCCAGATCAAGGTCTGTTTTCACTCCCTGTGTGACACTATCTTCTGTCCTCACAGGTCCTGCATTGTTGGCATTGGCATTCCTCAGGGCCTTTGCACATACAGTTCACCTCTGCCTGTCATTCTCTTTTCTAAGCTCTTCCCTCATATTCTTCAGGCTTTTGCCCAAATATCCCTGATCAGAGAGGTCTTCTCTGACCACCCTACCTAAAATATACATTGTCTTAGTCTGTTTTCTGTTGCTTGTAAACGAATACCTGAAATTGGGTAATTTATAAAGAAAATAAATTTTTTACTTTTGGGGAGGTTGGGAAGTCCAAGGTCAAGGGGCACATCTGGTTAGGGCCTTCTTCCTGGTGGCAGCCCTCTGTAGAGTCCTGAGTTAGCACAGGGTACCACATGGTGAAAAGGCTGGGCATGCCCACATTCTTTCTTTCTTTCTTCTCCTTATAAAGCCACCAGTCTACTCCCAGGGTAACCCATTAATCCATGAGTGGATTAATCTTCTCATGACAGCATAGCCTCTAACTACCTCTTAAAGGCCTCACTTTTCCAATATCATAATCTATTACAATCAGGACAAAGTTTCAGCACGAGCTTTGGAGGGGACAAACATTCAAACCATAGCATACTTTCACTTCCTGTTCTTTTTTTTTTCTTTTTTAGAGAGCACATTACTTCCTGACATACATTTATTCTGCCTTTGTACCTCCAGCTTGGAGGGATGGAGGATGGAAGTCACAGCACAAGAGATCTCAAGGGGGTGTGCATTACATAACTCTCAGGAGAACGGGTTTAGAGCATCAAGGACCATGGAGTCTGGTTCCTGGTCACTTTCTATTTAGTGTGAAGTTTTCTGTGTTCTCAGAGCCTCGGATGATATCGCCCCTGATCTCCTGGATTACATTTTGCACATTCTTCTGCAATAATTGCCTTAGTTATGGCTCTTCAGGCTGCAAGAGAAATTCCTCAGACTAGTTAAAGAAAAAAAAATTTATGGACAGATTCAGTGTTGTCTCGTGGAACCAGGGGCAATGACCCATGACTGTGTTTTA
>NW_007727157.1:34340-38613 GCF_000696425.1 Galeopterus variegatus | reverse complement strand
GTCTGGTCCAGCACTAGCAAAATTTGATGAGTGGATGTTAATCTAATTCTGAACTCATGGAAGAGAGAATCTGATTAGGTCATCTTGGCTCAGGTGTTCATCCTCCTGCAATTAGTTATGACTACAAGTCTGGGGTCAAGCAGAAGAAATGTGGGCCTGGGATTATACTCCTGTGAGAATACTTCTCAAAGAAGGGAACTGGGCAGATATTGACTGGGCAGATATCCCAAAGCTCTCCATTACAACCAACACTGCACATCACTGTCACATATATGTTTAGGTATATTTTCACTCTTTTGGATGTACTATGGGAAAGGGACTAAATTGTTTTCATTATAATACCCCAACTCCTAGTACAGTATTAATTTTAATGCAACAATTAGTTGTATTCTTCTCAGTATCATAAGTTGACTGTACAGAGAGAGAGGATAAGGGAAGTACAGTCAGCCCTTTGTATCCATGGGTTCTGCATCCATGGATGCAACCAACCGTGGATTGATAATTTTAGGAAAAAAGATTGCATCTGCAGTGAACATGTACAGCCTGTTTTTCTTGTCTTTATTCCCTTAGCAATACCATACAGCAAATATTTACATAGTATTTCCATTGTATTAAGTATTATAAGTAATCTAGAGATGATTTAATGTATGCAGGAGGCTGTGCATATGTTATATGCAAATGCTACACCCTTTTATATCCGTGACTTGAACATCTGCAGGTTTTTGGTGTCTGTGGTAGGTTCTGGAGCCAATCCCCCATGGATACAGAGAGGTGACTGTATTTAGTGTTTCTGTTTGAGTTGTGAAGGCCAGAGCAAGCAAACACGCTAGTTTTGCATTCCAACGCACATATTGTTATATACAACACCCATCTCGCTTTGGGCTGTTTTGGGTCATTTCTTCCTCTGCTTGTGTAACTTTATTTTTGACAATATTGGCATTTCTTAAATTTTCTTATTTTTCTCTTTTAGAGAGTGAAATTCTCCCTGTTTCTACCATGATCATCTTTTCCTATTCCTCAGAAGTAACAACGATTAAGTTCTCTGTCCAGAAAATAACTTGGCTATGTAGGTATAACTCTGTAACTTATTTTTCTCCACATAATGGTATAGCCTGGTGATTTTTCCATGTCAACATGTACATCTATCTCACTTTTCCCAACAGTTTAATAAGAAAAAATTTTAAACATACAGAAAGGTTAAGAAATTTTACCCTCTATGTAGATTCCAATATTAACGTTTTACTGTGCTTGTGTTATCCCATACCCAGCCCTCTGATCATCCCTCTACCCATCCCTCATTCCATCTTATATTTTTGATGCATTCAAAGTAAGTTGCGGAAATTAGTGAATTTCTCCCTAATTACTTCCTGTGCATGTTATTAACTAGAGGTCAATATTTGTATAATTTATTTTTATTTTGTGGAGATAAACTTTACATACAATGACATTCGCAAATCTTAAGTGTAACATTTGGTGAGTTTTGATAAATGCCATCCATCTACACATCTGAAATCCCTATTAAGAAATAGGCAACTATCAAAACCTCAGAAAGTACATATCCCTTTGTATAAGGCTTCTTTCTCTGAGCATAGTGTTTTTGAGATTCATCCATGTTGTTGAGGATAGCAGTAGTATGATCCTCTTTATTGCTGAGTAGTATCATATTGTATAAATATACTACAGTCTGTTTATTCATTTTTCTATCGATAGGCACCTGAGCTGTTATCAGCTTTCAGAAATTATGAGTAAAGCTGCTATGAACATACTTGTACGGGTCTTCCGTGAGCCTTGTGGAAACAACTAGAATTGGAATTGTGGGGTCATAGGGCAAGTATATATTACAGTTTTTAAAAAGAGATATGCATTACATTATATATATATATATATATAACATAATTTTTATGACCATTTTCATGTTGATGTACATTTAGGTTGTTTCTTTTTTTCTTTTGCAATTGCAAGTTTCCTGTAGTAAATCTCTTTATAAGTATATTCTTGCCTTCTTGAGCAAGTGAATACACAGTCGAATTACTAGCCCTGCAATGACTTAGAGTTTTAACTTCACCTTAAGTGGCCCGTGGATCACTTGGGAGAGTGTGGTGCCAATAGCACCAGTGCCATGGGTTCTGATCCCTGTATAGGGATGGCTGGTTAGCTCACTTGGGAGAGCGTGGTGCTGACAACACCAAGTCAAGGGTTAAGATCCCCTTACCAGTCATCAAAAAAAAAAAAAAAAAAAAAAAAAAAAAAAAAAAAAAGAAAAATAATTTCACTTAAAAATGCTGGAAATTATATCTCTTGCAACTACTAAACTTACAATAAAATTTTTAAATGGCACCAAGCAAACTGTACAAGGAACTACACAATTTTTCAAAAAAAACAAAATAGGGAATATGTAAGTGAAAAAGGTTGAAGACCACTACTCCAGATTAGTGCTTCTCAGACTTTTTTAATGTACATACAAATCACCCGAGGATCCTGACCCTTGCTACTCAGTATGGTCCTGGAACCAGCAGCATCATTATTATCTGGACGCTTATTTGAATGCAGAATACCATGCCCCAGAGAGCTCTCGAAATCAGAAGCTGTATTTAACAAGATCTACACGCAAGCTGCCTCGGATCAGGCAAAAAAAAAAGTTACAGTGTAGCCTGCTGGGAAGTTGCTCTAAGGCCTTGCAACTAGAAATGCTGTCAGTGCTTGGACGAGCAGCATCAGCATAACTAGGGAGCTTATTAGAAATGCAAACACCTAAGTCCCATTCCAGACCTAATGAATCAGAATCTGCATTTTAACAGGATTCCCAGGTGACTCTTATGCACTCTAAAGGAAATAAAATCGGGGGGAGTAGAGCTTTATTTTAATTCAAAACACCTAATTACTCTCTACTGTAGCAACCTTTCCTGGAAGGTGTGGGATTTAGTTGAAGCTGATACTTATATAAAGGCAAAACAATTGCCTCATGATTAGGTTTTACAATGAATCAAGAAGCATACCATTGTAGATACTNAAAACAATTGCCTCATGATTAGGTTTTACAATGAATCAAGAAGCATACCATTGTAGATACTCAGGATGGGATAAGACTTTCAAATTTATCTATTTTAATAGTTTTCTAACTGTGTTGCTCATGGGCCTTATTCCCAGAGCATCCCCTGGCCATCATGAGGCCTGAGGAGTTCAGTGGGCAGGGCTCTGGGATCAAGCACTGTGCCCTGTCTTCCCCATGGAGTCACTATACTTTTAAAAATTCTATTTACATACTGGGGAATCCCAGCAATATTCAGTTTCTAAATGTAAACTTTTCGGTTGAAGAATTTAAAACCTTCAGAACAGTTGACAATTTTATACAGTGAGACTTTTTAATTATATAATTTATATAGATTAATACAATAAACATCCATGTACTCTTCATGTACATTTGTAAATTACTAGCATTTTGCCACACACACATATACATACATATATAGCATGTATAACCAGTCGTACACTTACATATGGGTGTGTTTTACTGTTTGTTCTGGTTTGTTTGTTGAACTGCTTGGAAGTGAATTGCAGCTAACCTGCCATTATACCCTAAATACTTTAGCACATATCTCCTAAGAACGAAGTCATTTTCTTACATAGACCTGGCGATATTATATTACATTACCTAGAATATAGCTCATACTCAAATTTCTCCAATTGTCTCAGTAGTATCATTTGTATCTTTTTTTTCCCCCCAGATCTAATTAAGAATCACAATTGTATTTATTGTATTAGTTGCCTGTTGCTATTATCTCACAGTTTCTGTGGGTCAGGAAGTCTGGGCATGGCTTAGCTGGGTCTTCTGCTTCAGAGTCTCTTGCAGGCCACAATCAAGATATTTTTGCCTGGGGCTCCAGTCATCTCAAGACTCATTTCACTCATGTGGCTGTTGGCTGCCTGTGGTAGGCAGAATTTTACAGTGACCGCCTTCTGTGTAATCCCTCCTCTTAGTGCAGGTGGAATGCGTGACTAACCTCTAGCCAATAGAGTGCAGCCAAATGTGATGGGAGAGTAACCCTTCATAAGTTATGTTATATGAGATTGTATCTCAGCAGGCTGGATCCAGAGAGCCTCCTGCTGTCTTTGAGGGAGTAAGCTGCATGTTCTAAGAGGCACTTTGAAAGGCATGACTGGCAAAGAACTGCAGGGACATCTTGGAACTAAGAGCAGCCACAGCCTAACAGAGAGAAAGCGGGGACCTCAGTTCCATAACTGCAGGAAACTGAATCTTGCCAGCCACCATACA
>NW_007727157.1:31862-33658 GCF_000696425.1 Galeopterus variegatus | reverse complement strand
GCATATTTGGTGTGAACCCTAATCACCAATGTTGTATACATCTACATATTTCCCATTTTTTATCACATTCAGGGGTGTATGATTTTGCAGGTTTGAAGACTACTTGTATGTATTATTTTTCTGAGAATTGTCTGTTTATGTCTTCTGCCCATTTTTTTTTATCAAGTCAGGTTTCTCTCTCCCTTGACAGTTCCTTATATAATTGGGAAATTTTATCTATGTGTGATATACATTGCACATATTTTTTTCCAAACATATTATTTGTGTTTTGACTTTTATTGTGACTTTTGCCATTCATTCATTTTTATGGGGTTGAGTATAACTATGTTTTCTTTTTTTGTATCTGAATTTTCCCTATAGCCAGATTATAAAGGAATTCACCCAGGTTTTCTTTTAATACTTGCATGGCACCATTGTTTCAGTTTAGATCTCTGATACATTTGGAGTGTATTCTGGTATATTTGTGAGAAATGGACCCAGATATTTTCCTCCCAAATGGCTCTACGTTTCCTCCCTAATGGCTATCCCACATCATTTATTAAAAGTACCATTTTGTGGAGTATTTTTTTGCCTAGTGGTTTGAGATGCCATCATCATCATACACTTAATGTCCCTTATACTTGGGTCTTTTCTGGACTTTCTATTCTGTCTAGTCAGGTGCCAGTACCACACTCTTTTAATTAAAGAAGCTTAATAATATGATTTATTATGAGAGAGCTAATCATCACTTTTCCTTTTCCCCCCAAGTTTTTAAAAATCTATTTTGCATGTTTATTTTTTCCATATGAACATTAAAACCAAAATCCACATGTGTGGCACCAGACACAAACTGTTGGTTTTAAAGTTGGGGGCACATTGCATTTATAAATTAAGCTGGAGAATTTTTATCCAAAGTTTATGAATTTGGTTAATCTTATTCTATAATAAGGGATGTCTTTCCGTTTGTTCAAGTCTGTTTTGTGACTTTTAGAAATGTATTAAAATTTTCCTCTTAAAAGTTTCCGCATTTATTTCAAGGTTGTTTCTAAGTATTTTATCTTTTTGATGGGTTGTGAAAGGGGTTTTCTCTTCCTTATTTCTTCTAATTGAGTATTATATGCAAATATGTAGGTTATTACTCTTTTTAATGACAATTTTTTATCATCCTATCTTATTACATTCTTTTATTGCTTGTGTTAATTTTATCTTTGAGTCTTTTGGTTTTTCCAATTTTACTATAACATTATGTCATCTGTGAAGAGGAATAATTATACTTACTTTCCAATTCCTATGCTTTGGATTACTTTATCTATTGTATTGACTAATACCTACAGTTTAACGGTAGTGGAGATGGAGAGCATTCTTGCTTTTCAACTGATTTTGCCAGGAATAACTCTAATGGTTTCCCATTAAGTAAGGTAGTAGTTTATGATGGCAGGGTGTGTGTGCACATGCTCATATATAGTATCATGTTAAGAAAATGTCAATTCTCACTTCATTTGAATGATGAATGTTGTTAAAATTTGGTATCTATTCTGTTTATATTCTTTTCTTTCTTAGCTCTATTAGTATGATGAATTATATTACTGAGTTTCCTAATATTACAACAATCCTGCATTACTTCAAAATTTTTATGAAGTATGTTGGATTCTTTTTTTTTTTTTGTCTTTTTTCGTGTCCGGCAACGGATCGCAACCCTCATGTCGCACCCGTACTGGACCGGGACCGGCAACGGGATCGCAACCCTCAGTGTTGTACCCACACCTCGCTCAGCCAGTGAGCGGGAACCAGTCTGTATGTGGGATCCGAACCCTCGT
>NW_007727157.1:26623-30964 GCF_000696425.1 Galeopterus variegatus | reverse complement strand
GTTGGGAGCGCCACCGCACTCCCAAGTGGCGCACTGTAGCAGTGCGCCACCGGGCCGGCCCGAAGTATGTTGGATTCTGCTTGCTTATACATTTTTACGTAAATGAGATTGTATTGTAGAATTTCTAGTATGTTTTTTCTGATGTATTTATCAGGCTTAGATATCTGTGTTATACTTGCTTCATAAAAAGATTCTGGAAAGTTTTTTATTTCTCTGGAATAATTTATGTGATATTGAGATTATACAGTTTCAGAAGTTGTGTTGTGTTAAAATTTGCCAGTGAAAACATCTGGGCCTGGTGATTTTGTGGGGTACTACTGAGATAATTTCCTCTATGGAAATTTGTGTTTTCTGACTCTACTGGTTCAATTTTGGTAAACTGTATTTTTCTGGGAAATTATCGATTTGATGTGTTTTCAATTTTATTTGTGTAAAGTTGCACAAAGTAACCTCTAAACACTTTTTCAAATTTTTTTCTACTGAATTCAGGGCATGTTTTACTGTGATTTCTTATTTGGCATAGTTGTAACCACCTCTTACCTCCAAACACACACACACACACACACACACACACATGCATGCACGCACGCACGCACGCACGCACTGGCTTCCAAAGGTACCACCTGTGGTCGTGAGCAATTTCGGACCCCTTGATTTCTGTTACCTTTAGCCAGCACTCTGATACACCAGATCTCAGGCCTGTATTAAGAACTTTGCCACTCAGGGTGGTACCCTCTTTCTCCAGAAACAATTTTGTCCATGTTCCACCAGTATTAGTATCTCACTGTTCAGTCCTGTTTCCCACATGGTCTGTGTGCGACTCTGCTCTGACATGGGCTCTGCAACAGCACTGCTGGCTTCAGAATGTTTACTTCCCAATATACACATAACTTAAAGTCTGAAGTATTATCTGCTTTCTGGTTAAAAAAAAAAAACAACACAAGTTTTTATTTGTGCTTTATTTATTGGAATAGTTTGTGGAGGACAGGTGAAAAGATTCTGATTTCTATAGTTGCCATCATTTCTATGGAAACCTAGAAATCAAGATTTTTACTTTCAATAAAGACTTCTACTGCTAAGACATACCAAATAAGCTTGAAATTACTTACCTATTTTAACAGCTTATGTTTGAGGGACCACTGAAATACCCTAATGGCTGACATCTGAATAACTCCAGTGACGAGATGCTCACCAACTCCTGTTATAACTCGTTCCAAAATTGGATATATGTTTTAGTAATAACCTTCTCACTTGTACTTCACAAATTCTCCCTTTAGCCTATTCCTGATAGTACCTAAATTCTGATCTTTAAGTGCTATTTTTCATCGAATCAATTTTACAATACTTGATGATTAAAAGTCATCACAAAATTTTTCTTTAAGAATAAATGATTCTAATTACTTCTTATTGTGTCTAAATATAGAGATGTAGTTTAATACAGGATCACATTATAGGCATGAGCCTTTGTGCTTATTTCATTAGTTGTACATAGTTTTAACTAGTCTCTTATCTCCTGAAAAAACATTGTACATAATACAGCTTTCTTAATTTAGAGATGCCTGTTTTCTTTATTGAACAAAATTTAGACAGATATTTTAGAATTCAAAGCTTGGTTAAAAAACATTGTTTATGTGTATGGTATAATTCCAAGTGATCCTTAGAAAACCTATAATTTTACAAGTTTAGGATTTGAGTACAGTTGTGCCTCTTTATCTTTAAAAATGTCTTAGTTTGAGTGTTTTAGTGGAAGGTCCCAACTAAGAACATACTAGTAGATGTGAAAACAGTGCAATAATAATGACTTATAATCAAAAGAAGGCCAATAAACATGTTAGGTTCTATATTTACTGTGGAGATCATGGAAACCTAGAGTTGAAATTTGTTTTTAACTTCATCCCGCTTTCTTTCTTTGGCTTTTTATGGCTTTCTCAATCACTCTACTTGTCTGCTGTAGGAGGCTTTTATTTGCTGATAACGGCTATTAACCAGTTTCAAAGTTGGAGAAATAAAGTCACTGTTACATACAAGGCTATGCATTATCCTACTAGGCTAAACTGATCCTGTCTTTAGCAAAAGCAGTGGAGGAAGAACAGAGCCAAGATATTAAAGGGAAACATCCCAAAGGGCAAGTTCTGCAGAGGATAGAAGCAAGGGGAGATTTTTTTTGTAACAAACCAAAGACTTGACTTTACTGCATCATTTCCTGATTCAAGAGCAAAGCCTCTAAAACCCTAATCAAGAGATACTTCATAAGACACAGAAATATTAAAACTTAGTCCAAACTATTCTTTTAGCTTGCTGACCCTAGAGCTACCAAGGAAATTAATAGCTCATACGTGACATGATTCCCTATGGCTTCATGGCTGGACATTAATTCTTGTGAAGGGGCTTCTATCTTTTGTCTTGGCTCTGGAGTAAGTCTTTAGGTTCTGTCCTGTCCCCCTCTCCCAATGCCACATTATTGCCTCTGCTGCAGGTGACCCTCAAGGCATCACATTTCCTCTATGAGGGACCTCTATTTCATTTTTCATTTTTTGGGGGGGGCTTTCCTTAACCACCAACCCACACCCTTTTCATTGTTCAGTCTTAGAAGGGTGAGTTCTGCCCTGACTGTGGGCTTAGAGCCTCCTAACTTCCCTTCAGAGCAACTGAGAAGAGCTTTTACAGAATGTTTAGCAACAACTGAAGGAATTTAGAAAATACTCAGAATAACAATTACATCTGCCTAGCTTCAGCTAGCAGGGCTCCTTGACTCATTCCTGGTTCAACTCTGTGTGCCCAGGACCAGTTTATTTTCCATGACCAAAAACTCTGAAGCTCTGTGCTTCAGAGTCAAGGCCAAAATGATATCCTACTGTTCCTTTCTTCTTCTCTCCTTATACCCCAGAGAGAAGAGAGGAAATTTCCTTGTTTCCTGCCCTATAATTAGTATCTGTACAGTATAGTTGACAGAGAGAACATATATTTTCTTCAAGGTCATGAGTACCTTTCCCAGTCTGGATTATGCAGTTTTAGAGAGCACCCTGTGAGCCCTGAGGGAGACTATACCAGCTCAGTCCAGGTGTTTCCAAATCTCACCTTTAATAACCTTATAGCATGGCTAGTATATAATGAAGCAGGTGAGAAAAGAGGCTCCATCAGACTGGAATGATAGAATTCATTGAAATATGGTCTTTTATACAAATTGCCCTCTACACATACATCTGTTAATTTCTCGGTCTTCACTTTTAATCCCTATTTCAAATTTATCTGTTTAAAAAAATTATGTTTAATTGAAACATAATTGATTATGCATATCTGTGGGGTACAGTGTTGAATATCAATATCTGTGTGCAATATGTGATCCTCAAATCAGGATAATTACTATATTTATCATTACACAATGTAGTCATTTTTTGTGGCTCTTTACCAATTTCTCCCTAATCCCCCTCCAGCTCCCCCTTTTATCCACTCCTGTGATCTACCCTTTTTATTTTGTTTTTAAATCATGATCCTTTTCTTTTCTCCTACAAATTATTTTTTAGACATAGAGGCAATATAAGTGATCTATTTGTCTATTCCTTCCTGTGGGCAATAATATCTATAATTTAAAAATAAAAAATGTCTCTTCCCTTTAATAATTCTATTTTGACATCACCTCAAACCAGGCTCCTCTTTTCCATTTATGATTCCCTCAAGTCAGGCTCTGGATATGATCATCTTCTACTTTAAAATGTGGAAATGGACAACCTGTAACATTTAATTTATATCTCAGTAGAAGTAACTTATAGATAACATAGAAATAGGTCGTAAATTTTGAGGAAATTAGCAAAACAAAATAAAAGCATTCAATTGACACTCAAAAAAGAGAAACAAGGCACGAATTTTGCTTCTGTTTACATATTTGTTGTCAAGGCTTACTGTTGTCCAGAGGAATTTATAATTTGAGAACATTTGGAAACACCACCTCCACAAATGTATAAAAGGTAAAAACAGTAAAATTTATACATATAACTTAGTACTGAGAAAATGCAGAAGTATTTAAAGGTGAAATTAGTTCTTCAAAGTAGTCTGTATGGTAATAAAAACTTTTTAATTTTAACTTCTGGGGGACATCCTTAGTATTTTCATAGTAATATTGAGATGTTATTTTCTACAGTGTTTGACACTTGTGTTTATAGTGCAAAAGCAATGGTGGATAGAACTGCTGATGCCTTAGAGCAAACCAAAGTAGTGGCACTAAACCTTGTTAGTAATCATTAAATTCTTTACAACCACACACACACACACACACACACACACTAATATACACACACATATTTATTATATGCATATGCACACACACATGTGTATATATATAAT
>NW_007727157.1:23368-25291 GCF_000696425.1 Galeopterus variegatus | reverse complement strand
AAAATTGGCAATATTTGTTACCAATGATAAAATTCAAGTTTTGGGAAGCATGTTTCTGCCAACATGAGTTTAATAGCTTCTCAGTACATAGACTTTTCTAATAAAAAAAAATGGTGGTGGTATTAACAAATGTGTTTTTGAACACTCTGTGATAATGTTTTTCAACATTTAAAATATCTTTTTACCTTGATCATCCAGTATCTTCCAGAAGACCAATGTATAATGTTACAAATATTTCGTGGGTATAAAAAAATCTATTTAAAGTTCAAGATAGACCACTAGATTTGAATATAACAGAGTAAAAAAAAATTTATTGATATGGTTTCAGATTCCATATTGCAGTTAACTTAAGAAACTACTGCTACTTAAATTTACATGTAGTATCAAAGAAGATTTATAATTATCTGAAAGGCTATTAAAACACTCTCCATTTTTCAACTATATATCTGTGTGAGGCTGGATTTTCTTCCTATACTTCAACCAAAACAATATATGGCAGCAGATGGAATGTAGAAGTAAATAACAGAATCCAGCTCTCTTCTAATAAGATAAACATTAAAAAGATTTACAAAAATGTAAAACAATGCCACTCTACTCACCAATTTTTCTGTCATGTAAAATAGTTTGTTTTTTTTCCATTAAAGTATTTGCTAATCTGTGATGGATTTACTGCTTTTTAAAATTAATATTTAGGGCCGGCTGGTGGCGCACTGCTACAGTGCGCCGCTTGGGAGCGTGGCGGTGCTCCCGCCGAGGGTTCGGATCCCACATACAGACCGGTTCCCGCTCACTGTCTGAGCGAGGTGCGGGTGCGGCACTGAGGGTTGTGATCCATTGCCGGACATGAAAAAAGACCAAAAAAAAAAAAATTAATATTTAATTTAAAATATTTAAGTGGGCCGGCCCGGTGGCGCACTNTAAACCTTGTTAGTAATCATTAAATTCTTTACAACCACACACACACACACACACACACACACACACACACTAATATACACACACATGATATTTATTATATGCATATGCACACACACATGTGTATATATATAACCGATGCTCATTATTTGCAATAATGATATTCTCTAAAGTCACCACACATCCCTAATTAGTGAATCTTGTACCATTGTTCCTAGGAGGAATGCAGGGTGAGATTCCTGTGAGCCTCTCATCACAAAATTCTCATCAACCGATTAACATATTACCTTGTTTTATGTGTGTTCCTGTATAAAGATACCTTATTTAATATATATTTATTTATTAATATTGAACTGATGGCCAACATTATAACTCATGCCTGAACAAAACTTATTTAACGGATAGTTTCTCTATAAGGCATATCACAGACTTCCTGCACTTAGGAACACGAGACAGTCTTTTTGCGCTGTATTTAGAGGTCATTTTAAATAGCAAGATCACCAACAAAAAGCATAAAAATGCAAAAAATCTGGCACTAAATAAACCACAAAACAGACATTGTTTACATCATGGGATCTGGAACAGGTGGCCGAACATCGACTCATTTGATCTTGTCCAGGAACACGTGCAACTGGTGGCTCAAATTTTTCAGTGCTCTGCACATGTCCATGAATGTCTGCCAAAGTGCAGCAAGTATTGCTTTTGGTGTTACAAATAAATTTTGGTTAGTAGGAAAATTCACAAATAAGAATCTGTGAATAATGAGGATTGACTGTCAATATGTATAAATGTATCCCAATTTTACTTAAGAATGTCCTTGATAAAGCATTAAAAAGTATTAATTACATTTCAATCCTTGAGAACGTATCTTTTTTAATATTCCGTGTGACAAAATGGAAACTTTGCATAAAGCTCTTCTGGACACTAAAATGCTTGAGGAATTGGGTTGCAAGCTGAGAGGGCCACTGTTTTCGTGGAATACCATTCTTACTTGAAAGAGAAACTGAC
>NW_007727157.1:18369-21583 GCF_000696425.1 Galeopterus variegatus | reverse complement strand
AAAAAAAAAAATTTAAGTAAAATGGATTTTAAAATTATAGTATTAATTTCTAATATAGTAAATATTAATAGATATAACCCACCTAAACAAAAGCTCTGTGGAGTCTTTAACAATGAAGGTAAAGAGGTGTTGAGACCAAAAGGATTAAAGACCACTGCTTTATGTATATACATTTCTATATTCAAATATGTAAAATCTGTCTCTAGATTGGAGGGATTAGCTTATAGCAGACTGTTTCTCATTCCTAGGATAGTTAGAAAAGCTCAACAAAACACAAAAACAATCTGTCTGAGAGAATCAGGGAGCTACCAGGTCAGCAGGAATTGAGGGGCCAAGACCCAAAAGAAAAGAGAAATACATTGAGTGGGGTCTGACATTTTATGTTGCTTTTTTCCTCAAGGCATTTTCTGATTCATAGTTGTCATGGGTGATGAGGTTGAGAAACTGACATTTAACAATCTTACAGGCCTGGAGAGACAAAATTGGATGAAGCTAGGAGTTAGCAAGGACTTGAGAGGTCACAATCTCAGAGAAAAGGACAGCTGTTATCATGAGTCCAACATTCTGCATCACTTTTCTCCTTGAAACATTCTCTAGTTTGTAAGGTGCAGGCAGATCAGATAAGCCAACCAGAAAGCAACCATGAAGAAGCTTTAAAGCAAGCAAAGTCATCAGCATTTTCATTAGCTGAAGAAAGAAAACTGTGGTTAAGTTCCTGCCAAGGTAAATGTGCCTTGATAAACATTCAAGACTTTCTCTTAGGACCTCTGGAGGATTATACCCTAGGAATAAAGGTGAAGCAAAAAGAATTTATCAGGCTTTGTAAAGATTAAGATACAGCTTTGATTTGCTTAGTTTATTGGATTAAGGTGAGCAGTTTCTACTTTAATTATCTGCCAGAGAGTAAAGAAAATCATCTCTGTAGAATTTGAACATTATCCAGAGCTTCAAGTAAAAATACAGACAATAGAAACAGACTAACTGATGATCCAGATATTGGTGTTATCAAGTATAGACTTTAAAATAGTAAATTCACCAGAGATTTGGAATTTATTTTTTAAAATTACATAGAAATGCTAGAATTGAAAGTTATAGTAATTGAAATTAAGAGCTGATAGGTTTAACACCAGACTAAACATTAGCTTATCTGAAAGATAGATCAGAGAGAAAAAAAATCCACACTTAGATATAGTGAGAAAAAGAGGATGAAGAATAGAGAAAAAGAATAGAGAAAATAAAATAGAGAAAAAAAAAACACCTTTCACAATGTGAAAAGGTCTAATATACATGCGATTGAAGCCCCATAATGGGGGGTGGGGAAGGAAAGGAAAAGAGGGGAACAGAGAAAATATCTGAAAAAATATTGGCCAAGAATTTCTCCAAACTGGTTAAAAATATCAAGCTACAGATTTAAGAACAATCAGGATAAAGGTAAAGAAAACTTACCTAGATAGATAGTAAAACTGCAAAAAGACAAAGAGAAAAGTGTAAAAAAGTAGCCAGAGACACGCACACACATGGAAACCAAAAGACAATAACATGATATCTTTAAAGTGCTAAGAAATTAACTATAGCCATTAAGGATATGCTAATATGAGGCCGAAAACATTCTGAATAAAAAATGAGAGAATTTATCAGTAGGAGATGCAAATTAAAAGAGACACTAAAAAAACTTCAGGAAGATGGAGTATGATCTCAGAATCCTAGAAACAGGAAAAAAATTAGAGTAATTCAAATGGTAAATATGTGGGTAAATCTAAAGGAATATTTACTATATAAAATGGCAATGTCTTGTGGGGTTTGAAATATAGGTGAAATAAAATACATGTCAACATTAGGACAAAATGTGGGAGGGACATGGAGACGAAGTGTTGAGAGTTTCTTGTATTGTCTAGGAAGTAATAAAATGAATTAATTTATATTACACTTAATAAGTTAATGATGCATGTTGTAATTTCTAGGGTAATTGTTAAAAGAATAGTGAAAGCTAACAGATGAGAAAAAAAAGTGGAATAATAAAAATACATTTGATTCAAAATAAGGCACAAAAGGAGAAAAATGGAAACATAAAAGAGGTGAAATAAAAAATGAATAGAAAAATTGTATATTTAAAGCCAACTATCAATAGTTACATTGAATGTAAATGGGTTAAATGCTTCAATTAAAATTTGGCACTTCTCTAAATGGATAAGAAACAAAACCCAACTATATGCTGCTTACAAAAGACACATTTTAGATATAGGGGCACAAAAAGATTGAACAAAAGTTTGAAGAAAGAAATGTTTTGTATTTGCAGTATATGTGGGAATGTAAAGTTTCTATTCCACCTTTTCTGGCCTTCGAGTGTATAGCTTTTCCTAATTAATTGTTTTTAGAGTTAAAGGCTTAATTGGATAGATTTGTCTTAGGTATAATTGATTACAATATTTCCTCTAAAATTTCATATATTTCTGTTTAAGCTTTTTATTAGGGAAATTTCATGCCTATACAAACATAGAAATAATATAATGATCTTGATTTACCCATCACTTAGTTTCAATGATTAAGTACTTAGTTAATCTTGTTTTAACTATTTCCCTACCCCTGGATGATTTTGCAGCAATTCTCAGATATCATATGATTCCATCTGTAACTATTTTAGTATATATCAAAATTTAGGAAATCTTACAAAATAATCATATTAATATAATACCTTAAAAAAAACCACTAAGGGCTGGGAGTGGGGTATGGGAAGTGATTTCTAATGGGTATGAAGTTTCTTTATGGGGAAATAAAAATGTTCCAGAATTACATAGTGACCATGGTCACACAACTTTGTGAATATACTAAAAACCATTGAATTGTACACATTAAAAGGGTGAATTTTGAGGTAAATGAATTATATCTTGATTTAAAAAACAAAATAATTCCTCAATATTTAAATATAATATTTTAAATTAGATCATCCAATTAGTTACTATTTTATAAGTTGCTACTATATAAAGTTTACTTGGAGAATATCTAGGTCTGTTGATGTGCTTATACCTAACATCAACATAAAACACCTAAACTGTGATGTAAATCTACTTTTTAGGAATGCTAAGACCTTTTTGGTGTTAATTCTTTTATTTTTTTAGTATATCAAACAATACTGGCTATGGGTTCGTAGAATCCTCAGCCATAGTAGAAATAAAGTTATCAACAATCAAAATAGATTTCCAAGAGTGTATTTTAC
>NW_007727157.1:11262-18136 GCF_000696425.1 Galeopterus variegatus | reverse complement strand
TCAGCCATAGTAGAAATAAAGTTATCAACAATCAAAATAGATTTCCAAGAGTGTATTTTACAGTTTTTGCAATACAATGATGACATCTACTGCTATCACTAGGTAACATTTATTTATTTATTTTTGGAGGCTGGCCCTCAGCCATAGTAGAAATAAAGTTATCAACAATCAAAATAGATTTCCAAGAGTGTATTTTACGGTTTTTGCAATACAATGATGACATCTACTGCTATCACTAGGTAACATTTATTTATTTATTTTTGGAGGCTGGCCAGTACAGGGACTGGAATCCTTGACCTTGGTGTCATCAGCACCACACTCTACCAAGTGAGCTAACCAGCGAGCTACCCTACTAGCTAACATTTATTGAGAACTTATGTTTCAAGCAATGTGCTAAAAGTTTAAATGCAGCATCCGAGTCCTCACAACAGCTCTATGGAGGGGGGATCAGGTGAAATAACCATAACACCCTTCTAGGCTGATAAGTGGCAGCTCTAGGATTCAAGCCTCAGCCTTTGAGCTCCTGAGCCAGATGGTAACTACTATACTACATGACTGTCACTGTAATTAGCACAGCCTTCCAGTTTACCGTCTTAGTCAGATCCCTCTGGGCCTTTTGTCATGAGTTAATGCACAGAATAAGGAAATACATTTTGTGTAAGTGCCAGTTTCTACCATATGTTATATCCAGAGCTAGGGTAGAAGCACTGAAGCATTTGGAGGAATATTAAATTTTTATTTTTATTTTTTTTAGTGTTTCAATGTGTGCTATATAAACACATTTTTATGAAGTGCTTTTGTCCTTGCATAAATCAAGATGTGACAAGAGACTATTTCTATGTATTTCACCCAATGAAGTATAAGATACCAATGGCTTTTAGACATTCTTTACTATTCTGCTAATTCATTACTTTTCATTTTGAAAGCCTCTAGATATGTAGAATAAAATAAAACTATTTTTAAGTGGTTGTATTCTTTGAGAACTTCTTAGTTTTACTCTTAGGCTTGTCCTCCCTGTCTTGCTGTGAGAATCCTGGGTTTAGTTAGGCATCTTCTGTAGGTTACAGCCTTGGGAACATATTTTATGCTTGGCATGAGGTGTACTAGTCACAGTATCAGCAGTGACATAAAAATCCAATAAATGCCCAACTCAGTCCTGTTCCCAGTATAGAAACTCTGCCACACAGCCCCCAGGGAGATCTGAGCTGCTCAGTGGGGCTATTCACTCTAGAATTTTGCTGTTGGACTTCACAATGCAAGTAATTTTTACCTGCCCTCCTATACCCAACTTCTTTCTGCAATTTGTTGAGCAAATATAAGAAGGCTTTTACAAAGAAAAACATTATTGCTTATTGAGAGCTTATACTGTACCAGATGGTTTTAAATGCTTAAACATACCCAGGGTCCACAAAGTTTTTACAGGACCAGATAGTCAATATTTTAGGACTTGCATGCCAGATGGCATTTGTTGCAACTACTCAACTGTCATTGTAACAGGAAAGCAGCCACAGACAATTCCTAAACAAATGATGCAATTGTGTTCCAATAAAACTTTATTCAGAAAAGCAGGCAGTGGGCTACTCAGCCAGCAGACTAGTTTGCCAGCTCTCACCTGGCATATACTCTCTCATTTAGCTCTCACAACAACCTAGCAAAGTAAGCACTATTATTATCTCCCCTGTTTTACAGATTGGGATACAGGGAAACAGAATAGCTAAGAAATTTGTTCAAGATCACATGATTAAAGTAATGGAATTGTCAATGTGAACCCAAGCAGTCTGTCAGAAGAGTCCATGCTCTTAACAATATGTCATACTGCCTCTTGAGTAGAGAAGGTAGCAAGAAGGTATCATTTTATAACTGTCATACATTTGAAGTTTCAGGCACAATGCTTTGCTTTTACCTTAAACAACCCTGACAGGGAGGTGATAATATTCTCCATTTTTCAGTGAGAAAGTTAAAGCTTAAGGAGTTTGCTTGAGGTCATATTGCTAGTAAGTAGTGGAGTCTGAATTAGAGTTTGGGTCAAATTCACCTAGGTCTATTTCCCCTTCATAAAGACAATAGAGCATTCTGGTTTAAAAAACCAAAAAAACAAACAAAAAAAAAAACTTTATGGACTTAACTGCTCTCACCTGAGGTAATGACCAGATCTAGGTATATTCATGGTAGCGAGAAGCTGAGTACAGTAGTCACCTAGGGCTTCCATAACAAAATACTGTAGACTGAGTGGATTAAATAAAAGCTATTTATTTACTCAGTTTTGGAGTCTAGAAGTCCAAGATCAAGGTGCCAGCATGGTTGGTTTCTAGTGAGGGTCCTCTTCCAGGTTTATAGAAGTTGCCTTCTCTCTGTGTCTTCACGTGGTAGAGAAAGGGCAGGCTCTCTGGTGTCTCTTCTTATGAGGACCCACCCTCATGACCTCATCTAAATCTAGTTATCTCCCAAAGGCCCCATCTACAAATACCATCACATTGGGGGTTAGGGCTTCAACATATGAATTGAGTGGGGGTAGGCACAATTCAGTCCATAGCACTGAGTTAAGGGAGTGGATGTACGAAATGGAGGGGACTAGACTAGGAAACTAAGAAGCCAGAGTGCTGGATAATTTATTCACATATATATTAAAATTTCAAGAACTAATGTAGGAATAGTAATAAACTAACACCCAAAAACTAAAAGTGTTAGAGAATTTAGGGGAATGACCCTAATTCAAGGGTCATTTGATGACAGCCACAAGAAGGAATGATATAATGTGATGACATGAGGTTCAAAACTATTTGCTCATTTGTTTTTTATTTTTTTTTCATTTGTTTTTTAAACAGACAAGGAAAAGAGTCTGGAAGCCACAATGAGAAGCAAGGAGAAAATTCCTCACCTCAGTACACTCAGTGGTCAGGCGGTATGTGAGAAAAATGATGAATTATTTGAGAGGGCTGCAAGGGAATCTGTGTCCTCAGGAGAGATCCAGGTCTCATGCATCGAGTACTAAGGTAAAGGCAATGTTGAGTGAAGAGGGAGATGATAGAAGTTTTGCTATTGATGGGTGGTGAGTTTAAATGGGCTTAATGAAAAAGTTTCAGATTGGAGACAGATGAGAGATGAGGGTAAAAAGAATGTGCAGCTCTAGGTGAAGATTAGAATGTTGGAGATGAGGGATGATCTGGGAGCCTAGAGTGGGGAGGGGATCCATGTGTGATTGTCCAATAAAAAGCACAGTAAGGTACAACTTGGTGGGCTCAAAGCATATAACACTGGCAAGGCTGCGGACACTCATGGTCATGAAGTTTCCTCTTAACTCTTATCATGGGGGTAGAAATCTAAGGGAGTGTTGATACTCATGTACTGGTTCCTTCTTAACTCCTGCTGGGGAAAGGGCAAATTTACTCCAAGTGCAGAGGCCCCTTCTCAGCCTTGATGATGTGGGTGGAAGACATAGGAAAGGTTTGTTCTTTGCTCCAATAACCAGGGTTCCTTTTTCTGTGTTCATCAGTCACGTACTCACTTTTTCCAGACTGTGCCATTACACATAGCTTTACCCTTTCCATAATCCTGATTTCCTATAACCTAGGATCTGACCACCACCTCCTTCTTTAAGTTCACTACCTCTACCCTCAACTTCAACTGTTTTTTTAATTAAAAGTGGTTTTTATTGGTTCAAATTATCCACAGTAGATACATAAATTAATTAGTTAGAAAGTTGTTCATTTTATTTTGCTTGAGTAGATACAACCCAAATAATAATAATAAGGATATTTAAATTGTATGCCACATAAATGTGTGCCTCCCTACAAAGAAACTTGGAGGAGGGGTGTAAAACTGCACGGTAGTGTGTGTGTGTGTGTGTGTGTGTGTGTGTGTATTATTGGTATGTTTAAAATTTACTTGAAACAATTGATTGTATATATCTGTGGGGTACAATGTTGAATATCAATATTTGTGAGCAATATCTGATGCTCAAATCAGGGTAATTAGTACATTTAACATTATACAATGTAATCATTTTTTGTGGCCCTTTACCAGTTTCTTGCTAACCCATCCCCATTTCTGACCTGCGGTGGTCTCAGTTCTGTTCACTCCTTTTGAAAGTTCAGTGGATTATTGGGATTGCTGTATCATTCTTTCTTTTTATTTATTTATTATTTTTAGCTCCCATTTATCAGAGAGGATATTTGGTATTTCTCTTTCTGTGCCTGGCTTATTTCACTCAACATAATTTTCTCCAAGCTCATTTATGTTGCTGCAAATGGCAGAATTTCATTCTTTTTTATGGCTGAGATATATTCCATTGTGTATATATACCATGTTTTCCTTAGCCAGTCTTCCATCGAAGGACAGTTAGGTTGGTTCCATATCTTGGCTACTGTAAACAGAGCTGCAATAAACATGGGAGTTCAGGTATCCTTGAACATGATGATTTCCATTCCTTTGGAAATATACCCAGCAGTGGGATTGCCAGATTGTATGGCAGTTCTATCTGTAGTCATCTGAGGAACCTCTGCACTGTTTTCTATAACTGTTAACACTATTTTACAGTCCCACCAACATTGTAGGAGGGTTCGCCTTTCTCTGCATCCTCAGCAGCATTTATTATTCTCTGTCTTTTTGATAATGGCCAGTCTAACTGGGGTGAAATGATACCTTAATGTAGTTTTTTCTTTTTTTTTTTTTTTCGTGTCCGGCAACGGATCGCAACCCTCAGTGTCGCGCCCGTACCGGACCGGGACCGGCAACGGGATCGCAACCCTCGGTGTTGCGCTGCCCCTCGCTCAACCAGTGAGCGGGAACCGGTCTGTATGTGGGATCTGAACCCTCGGCGGGAGCGCCACCGCGCTCCCAAGCTGCGCACTGTAGCAGTGCGCCACCGGGCCGGCCCCTTAATGTAGTTTTGATTTGCATTTCCCTGGTGTTTAGTGATGTTAGCATTTTTTCATGTGTTTGTTGGCCATTTATATATATCTTCCTTTGAGAATGCCTATTCAGCTCCTTTACCCATATTTTAATTGAGTTAGTAGTTTTTTTTATTAAGTTGTTTGAGGTTTGTATATTCTGGATATTAATTCCTTGTTGGATGCATAGTTTTCAAATATTTTCTCCCATTCTGTAGGTTGCCATTTCACTCTGTTAATTGTTTACTTTGCTGTGCAGAAGCTTTTTAGTTTGATATAATCCCATTTGCTTATTTTTTCTTTTGTTGCCTGTGCTTTTGGGGGCTTATTCATAGTTTTTGCCCAGTCCTTCTACTTGAAGTGTTTCCCCTATATTTTCTTTCAGAAGTTTTAAAGTTCAGGCCTTCTATTTAAGTCTTTGATCCATTTTGAGTTGATTTTGGAATACGGCAAGAGGTATGGGTCTAATTTCATTCTTCTACACATGGGTGTCCAGTTTTCCCAGCACCATTTACAGAAGCAGTCTTTTCCTCAATGTATGTTCTTGTTGCCTTTGTTAAAGATTGGTTGTCTGTAGGTATGTGGGTTGACTTCTGGGTTCTCTATTCTGTTCCATTGGTCTGAGTGTTTGTATGACAGATCCATGCTGTTTTGGTTACTACAGCTTTGGAACATAATTTGAAGTCAGGTAGTGTTATGCCTCTACCTTGTAGTTGTTATTGTTCAGGATTGCTTTGGCTATTCTGGGTCTTTTGTTGTTCCACATAAATGTTAGGATTGCTTTTTGTATATCTGTGAAGAATGTCATTCATATTTTGCTAGGGATTGCATTGAATCTGTAGATCACTTTGGGTAGTGTATTAGTCCGTTTGTGTTGCTTATAACAAAATATATGGAACTGGGTATTTTATAAAGAGAACAAAATTTATTGCTTACAGTTTCTGAGGCGGGAAAGTCCAAAGTTCATCTGGTGGCAGCAACAGTTACCCAAGGGTCTCACATTGCAAGATGGTGGAAGCAGAGAGAGCAGAGAGAACAACAGAGACAGACTCTCCTTTTAAAGCCTTCAGAACCATGCCCTGACCGCCATTTTTAATCCATTCACTACTGCGTGGTACTACAATCTAATTACCTCTTCAAGACTCCACCTTTCAATTACCAATATAGAATTTCCCACCCTCTTAACAGTCACAATGGGAGCTAAGTTTCTAACACATAAAACTTGGTGGACACAATTCAAGCTTCAATGAGTTTTGGGGGGACATAATTCAATCCACTACAGGTAGTATGGACATTTTCACAATGTTAGTTTTTCCAATCCAAGAGCATGGAATGTCTTTCCTTTTTTGTATGTTCTCCTTAATTTCTTTCAGCAGTAATTTATAGTTCTCATTGTAGAGATCTTTCACTTCCTTGGTTAAATCGATTCCTAAGTATTTATTTATTTTATTTTTTGGTGACTATTGTAAATGGGCTTGCTTTCTTGTTTTCTTTTTCTACTAGTTTGTTATTCGATATAAAAATGCCACTGATTTTTGTGTATTGGTTTTGTATCCTGCAACTTTAGTGAAATTGTTTATCAGCTCTAAGAGTTTTTTGAGAGTCTTTAGGTTTTTCTTTCTTTTTTTTTCATTAAATTTTTATTTTGTCAATATACAATGTATATGATTATTATGGCCCATCACCGATACCTCCCTCCCTCCTCCATCTCTCCCCTCCCCCTAAAGAATGTCCTTTCCATTTGCTTGTTGTAACAACTTCAAAAAAGTATAGTTGTTATATCTTCTTCCCCCACCCCCGTTTTTTGTGTGTGTGTATGTGGGTGAATTAATTTGTTTATTTTTAGCTCCCACCAATGAGTGAGAACATGTGGTATTTCCTTTTCTCTGCCTGGCTCGTTTCACTCAATATTATTCTCTCAAGGTGTTGCAAATGGCAGTATTTCATTCATTTTTATAGCTGAGTAATATTCCATTGTGTATATA
>NW_007727157.1:6169-7326 GCF_000696425.1 Galeopterus variegatus | reverse complement strand
TCTCTTGCAGCTTTTAAGATTCTCTCTTTGTCTTTGAATTTTGCCAATTTGACTATAACATTTCTTGGGGAAGCCCTTTTTGGGTTGAATACGTTTTGGGATTGTTGAGCTTCCTGGATCTGCAGATCTGTGATTTTTCCTATGCCTGGGAAGTTTTCTGCCACTATTTTGTTGTATATGTTTTCAATACAATCTCCTTTTTCCTCCCCTTTTGGAATACCCATGACTTGGATATTTGAGCGTTTAAGGTTGTCTAATATCTCTCTCAGATTTTCTTCAATATCTTTGATACTTTTTTCTATTTTCTTTTCTGCTTGTGTTATTCCAAACAGCCCATCTTCAAGTACAAAGGTTCTCTCTTCAACTTCCATTAGCCTGCTGGTTAAACTCTCCATTGTGTTTTTTATTTCACTGAATAACTTCTTCAGTTCTGTAAGTTCTGCTACATTTTTTTTAGGACATTGATTTCCTTATAAACTTCCTCTTTCAGGTTCTGTATATTTTTCTTTATTTCTTCATGCTGTCTAGCTGAGTTTTTTTGTATCTCATTCAGTTTCTTTAGGATTATCACTCGTAATTCCTTGTCATTCATTTCAAGGGCCTCTTGTTCTATAGGATCTCGAGTTTGAGCTTTATTAACTTTTGGTGGTGTACTTTCTTGGTTTTTTCATTTCTGGTATCTNCCATCCTTTCACTCTTAGTCTATGTGAATCTTTATGGGTGAGTTGGGTCTCTTGTAGGCAGTATATAGTTGGGTCCTCCTTTTTAATCCAGTCAGCCTGTTGGTGTCTTTTGATTGGGGAATTTAAGCCTTTTACATGAAGAGTTGTTATTGAAATGTGTTGCTTTATTCCTAACATTTTATTGGTTATTTGGTTGTCTTAGGTATCTTTTGTTCCTTGCTTTCTGATTTGCTGTTTGGTTTCCGTGTTTGTTGGTTCCTTAGGTTGTAGACAGTGTTTTTGTTTGTTTGTTTTCTCTGCATGAATGCCATTTTTATTATACTAGTGGGTTTTGATTTTTCTTGGGTTTTTATGGTGGTGGTAGTTATTTTTCAGGAACCAAAGCCAGTACTCCCTTGAGGATTTCTTGTAATGGTGGTCGTGTGGTAGTGAACTCCCACAGTTTTTGTTTGTCTGAGAAATATACTATTTGCC
>NW_007727157.1:2272-2936 GCF_000696425.1 Galeopterus variegatus | reverse complement strand
TTCCCTCTATACCTAACTTATAGAGGGTCTTTGTCATGAATGAGTGCTGAATTTTATCAAAGGCTTTTACAGCATCTATAGAGATGATTATATGGTCCTCGTGTTTGACTTTATTAATATGGTGTATCACATTTATTGATTTGCGTATGTTGAATCAACCTTGCATCCCTGGGATGAATCCCACTTCGTTGTGGTGAATAATTTTATGTATGTGTTGCTGTATGCTGTTTGCTAGTATTTTACTGAGGATTTTTGCATCTATATTCATCAAGGATATCGGCCTGTAGTTTTCTTTCATGGTTATATCTTTACCTGGTTTTGGTATCAGGATGATGTTTGCTTCATAGAATGAGTTTGGGAGATTTGCGTCTGTTTCAATCTTTTGGAATAGTTTGTAAAGAATTGGTGTCAATTCCTCTTTGAATGTTTGGTACAATTCTCCTGTGAATCCATCCGGTCCTGGGCTTTTCTTTGTTGGGAGCTTTTTGATAACAGCTTCAATCTCCTTTATGGTTATTGGTCTGTTCAGGTTTTCTACATCTTCATGGCTTAGTTTTGGGAGCTTATGTGTGTCCAGAAATTTGTCCATTTCCTCCAGATTTTCAAACTTGTTGGCATATAGTTGTTTATAGTAGTCTCGAGTGATTCCTTGTATTTCAGATGG
>NW_007727157.1:0-1272 GCF_000696425.1 Galeopterus variegatus | reverse complement strand
ACACGTTTTGGTATGATGTATCATTATTTTCATTAGTTTCAATAAATTTTTTTATTTCCTGTTTGATTTCTTCTTGGACCCATGTATCGTTAAGTAGAATGCTGTTTAATTTCCATGTGTTTGTATACTTTCCAGTGTTTTGTTTATTATTGATTTCTAGTTTTAATCCATTGTGGTCTGAGAAAATACATGGGATAATTCCAATTTTTTTGAATTTGTTGAGACTTGATTTGTGTCCTAATATGTGGTCTATCCTGGAGAATGATCCATGTGCTGATGAGAAGAATGAATATTCTGAGGTTGTTGGATGGAATGTTCTGTAGATATCTGCCATGTCCAATTGGTCTAAAGTATTGTTAAGATCTTGTGTTTCTCTCTTGATTCTTTGCCTAGATGATCTGTCTAATATTGACAGTGGGGTGTTCCGGTCCCCTGCTATTATGGTATTAGTGTCTATTTCCTTCTTTAGTTCTTATAGAGTTTGTTTTATGAGTCTGGCTGCTCCAACATTGGGTGCGTACATATTTATGATTGTTATGTCTTCTTGATGCATCAGTCCTTTTATCATTAAGTAGTGTCCCTCATTGTCTCTTTTTATGTTTTTTAGTTTAAAGTCTATTTTGTCCGATATAAGAATAGCTACTCCAGCTCGTTTTACTTTTCTGTTTGCATGGTAAATCTTTTCCATCCTTTCACTCTTAGTCTATGTGAATCATTATGGGTGAGGTGGGTCTCTTGAAGGCAGCATATAGTTGGGTCCTCTTTTTTAATCCAGTCAGCCAGTCTGTGTCTTTTGATTGGGGAATTTAAGCCTTTTACATTAAGAGTTGTTATTGAAAGGTGTTGCTTTATTCCTAACATTTTATTGGTTATTTGGTTGTCTGTATCTTTTGTTCCTTGCTTTCTGATTTACTGTTTGGTTTCTGTGTTTGTTGGTTCCTTCGGTTATACATAGCCTTTTTGTTTGTTTGTTTTCTCTTCATGAATGCCATTTTTATTATACTAGTGGGTTTTGATTTTTCTTGGGTTTTTATGATGGTGGTAGTTATTTTTCAGGAACCAAACCCAGTACTCCCTTGAGAAATTCTTGTAAGGGTGGTCGTGTAGTTGTGAACTCCCGCAGTTTTTGTTTGTCTGAGAAATATACTATTTGCCCTTCATTTCGGGAGGGTAACCTTGCAGGGTAGACAATCTTGTCTTGGCTGACAATCTCTGTCTTTTAGTATTTTGAATATATCCTCCCATTCCTTTCTGGCTTTTAGTGTTTGTGAT
>NW_007727156.1:460737-466095 GCF_000696425.1 Galeopterus variegatus | reverse complement strand
ATTTCATACATAGCAAACATAAATGTTTGGAGGCAAAACTAATCTATGCTCTAGATACAGGCTAATGGTTACTCTTGGCAAGGACAGAGAGGAAACTTCCCGTTTCCTCTTGATTTGCTGCTGGTTACATGCGTGTGTTTAGTTTCAGGAAATTCATCCAGGCATATTACTGGGACATTGAGGTATAGAATGATTTGTGACTTTTCTGTATTTATATTAAACTTAAATTTAAAAGTTTTTAAAAAGCAAATGTTGGAAAGTAAAATGCATCCCTTAAAAAGTTATGTTGTAATTGATAATTTTGATATATTTTTAAGAAAACTATAGAACTTGCTGAGAAGATCTAGCAGCCCTTTGACATATAAAACTCAATTATTCTCTCAAATTGTAAACATTATTGGTTTTTAATCTAAATATAGACTGTGCCTGATTTGATTTAATTCTCTAACATTCATTTATTTGACCCCAGACCTTACTGACCCTGGGTATTCTCACTTTAAAAATTAAATCTATGGTTATATTACTGAAATGATGATAGAATATTAAAATTATGTTTCAAAGTCTTTAATTAGAAGTGATTAATAGTAACTGAAAGTTCACAATACTGGTGATAGACCACACAGAGGAAGGCCAGGGTGTCTTCGTTTGGGGGACTGAATTATTACTGTCATAGTAATATCTGTGACACTCCCAGTAATCGCTAGTGTAGACCTCTCTTCTGAGACCCAGAGCCCTGAGTGAATTTGCATCCTTGGTAACTACACTTGAATACTCTACATTAAAAAAATAGGTGAGCCTAGGATTTCCGATGTGGTCCTTCCAAAGCCCTACAAACCTATTCTTTTTCCCTCATTTTAGCAAACAACACTGACGTCCGTCCAGGTGCTAATCCCAGCCACCAGCCCTGTTCCTTTCTCCTCTCTCACCCTCACGTCACAGATCCCGTGTGACCGTCAGGCAGTGATTCCCTCTCCTCACATATCTGGACTCTTTACCTTTTCATTCCCTGAGCCCCCCAAGTTCTTTATCACCTCAGGGTTTTTAGTACAAAACTATCTCTGGAAGTGTTTTTTTTTTCCCATTCTCTGCAAGGTTGTCATGTTTTCCTTCCTATAATTCAGGAAAGATTTTCTTAAGCAGGCATTCTTGGACAACCCAGATAAAAGTTATTTTCCCCTCCTTCCTCCAACACTGTTAATCTTTCTCATAACATCCTATTACTGTTTTATTTCTCCATAGCAATTAGCATAATTAAATTATAAATGTATGCATTTACTCACCCCAAATTGCATAAGTCCATGCACAAGCAAATTCATTAAAATAATATATATGTACTTATATATATATAATATATATTATTAATATTATATATACATATATTATATACAGTGTACATCTGCATATATAATATATATTATGTAGAGTATATACGAAAACATGTATATATGTATGCACATATATGTACATACATACACGTATAATCATATTAGTGCTCTTTCCTCTGGAGAATACTGACTAGTACAATTGCCATGTTCAGAAATTGGGGCATTAAACATTTTACAGACTAAATGCTGTGAAGAGAAGTTTCTGCTCCTCAAGAAGAAAAAGACAAGAGTAGTATTTTGGCTGAAAAGAAGTGAGCCTGTGCTGGTCACACTGTGCAATGAATGAAACAGCTTTGGAGGCTGTTCAGAGGTCATAAGACACATCAGGCACACACTCGCCATCCGCCAGAAGACCCACATAAGCTGCCTAATTCTCAACACGCAGCTGCCTGAGTCACAGGCATGGTAGAGCAGACAGAACGATGGGGACGCTGGTGCTCGTGGGTCTCACCGTAAGCACTCGCTGCATGCTTATGTGGCCTTGAGATGGTCTGGCTCTGAACACTGGTTTCCCTGGCAAATGTCAAAATTAATTTATAAATCCAGAGTGCACACTAACATATCAGGGAGTAGCAGGGGTACATCAGATGCAAATTTGATATTTTCTGTGATAGGACCATTAGAGTGCTGGGAATATTTAATAATTTTATTCATGAAATGGAATGTAAAGCTATATTAGTACATACAGATTGCATTATTTAAAGAGTTCTCATAATTTTATAGCCATTTCTGAAGTACTTAAAATTCACTTTTAGATGTAAGAAAAGATGACAAAAAATTGCTAGCAGGGACTTTATTCCCACGGAAAAAATATTAAAGTACCAATATTAAAATTTCATTTATATGTCATACCTTGTAAAGCAAATGGCAAAGATGAATACTCCACGGCACAAAGAAATGTAAGGCACAGAGAAGTTCAGGCTCCTTTTCTAATGTGAACCAGCTTGTTGGTGCAGGCCTGAGGGGCAAAGGACACATTTCTCCCTGAAACTGGTGACCAGCTTTTCCCACGCTGCATGTCACTTATGAGAACGAGGACCAATGGCTGTGACCAGCCGATGGGAACTCGCGTGCAGAGCATGTTGCAAAGAATGTTGTCTCCTGTCTGAGACCACCGACTGAGCACGTCATCTTCACAGATGCATTTAAACTCCACAATGGTTTCCCTGTTCAGGTGAATCAAGCAAGTGTCTCTTTCACTACTGTGACCAGCCGATGGGAACTCGCGTGCAGAGCATGTTGCAAAGAATGTTGTCTCCTGTCTAAGACCACCGACTGAGCACGTCATCTTCACAGATGCATTTAAACTCCACAATGGTTTCCCTGTTCAGGTGAATCAAGCAAGTGTCTCTTTCACTGTTCAGTCTGTCAAAGCCTAACTTCCACATCAAAAATTATTTAATGGGAAAGACCAAAATGGCAGCTCTACATCATTCCCTTCCAGGCACTAATCCCATCTGTTTTCATGGAAAATACATGTCATGGTAGAATGATTCACAGAGGCATTTAAAGAACCTACAAAAGTACAAACCTGCAGAAGTAAGTCAGGCTGTATCTTATGCATCAGACTTTCCCCTAATCTGACTCACTGTAATTAATAGGTCACAATACGAGCAAACAGAGCATTCCAGAAAATCTTCTGCTGGTCATTCTGCACGATGACGAAGATGTCCTAGACACAGCTGTCCTCACCAGCACAATGCTGAGATCACTGCTAGACAAGTAATTCAGACTGCTGGCCTAGGCACATTGCTTCGAAAGGAGACAAGGACAGTAGAGTGTGTTTTGGGGACAGTCAAGTGGCTCTGGAGGTGGCCTATATGAGCACTTATTTCTGCTGATGGAAAAATAGAGACTAGAGGAGTCTTCCCCATTTATTTTTCTACCTCTTCTCTCCCTGCTTTTTCACTTCTAGAAATATGGTCTTGCTTTTCTGTGTGATTTTTTCTTATTATGTTATTTTTGAAACTGATAAAATTTCACAAATAATTTATGTTCAGCCAACTGTTTAATATTTATACCTTGAATTAGTCCTATAATTAGGTTTTTTTTCTTGCAGTTTCTAACAAGGAATAGTGCAGGAACAGGGAATAGATCAGACTCAAAGAGCCAGGGATGTTCACTCAAGCAGGCAGCATGCAGGATGTTGGACACAGTGAATAAAAAGCAACCAGAGTCCCCACACCCACGTAGAAGTCTCCCAAAACAGCATTTCACAACCCCCATCAGTAACATCTGTCACTAGGAAAGCTGGGGGCATGCACTGGGACTTAGGGTCAGGATTCCAGTCTTAGACTGGGGAAGGGAAGGACGCAAAAGGAAGGAAGCCTCACATCTTATGCGAAGGAGGCAGCTTGCTGAAAGAGAGCGTAATGCCCCCTAAAGCTCAGGTATAGCCAAGAGATCATGGGCACGTGGTGGGCTGGGGCCATGAGGAGAGAAGAAGATCTGATACAGGACTGAGGCTCAGGAACCCTGTAATCAGTGCATCTTGTGACCAACCCAGAGTCAGCCCAGGAGCAACATACTCAGGCCCAGACAAATATCCAACATTGCTCATCTCAAAACTGCAGGCAGAGGTGTCCCGTTGTCATACAAGGTTCTACAAGGGCTGAGGCTCGGGGAATGTTGTAACGCATGTGCAGCCACCCCAGGCAAAAGATACTGAGGTCAGACTCATGCAAAGGCACTGTAATATTCTGATTTAAAATCAGGATTATTTGGAGACTGATTTCCTTTTGCCCATACCTGTCCTCCTCTCATCTGTCCTTACCAGCCGAGGGTGGGAAATCAGAATATTGGTGCAATGCATTTTCAACTATTTAAATTTATTTTACCAAAATATTTTTACATATGCAAACATGGGCTTTTCTGGCTGGTTAGACAGAAAGGATGGAGGGTACCTGTGCAGGTTTTAGTTGTCTTAAGTTCTCTGCCTCCCCATACCCACCCCTGATGGGAGAGAGAACTCAGGAAGACTCCCGGTAAGACTATCATCTGAAGGAAATGTTATTTGCCTAATCACTACCAAGGCAGACGTGGTAACGTGGTTTCTTACTGAGTAAAGGCACTTGCCCAGGGTACTCAGGGCACTTAATGATGCTGACAGTTCCGCTCAAATCCTTCTCTGCCACTCTGAGAATCATTCAAGGCTCTACTTTGCTAAATTTTTTGGAAAGGGTTTTCTAGAAATAATTCTAGGTTAGCCTATTAGCTATTATTCACATAATTTAGCTAAAACTTAGCTTCATATATTGAACATAAGATACATGTCTCTAGAGCTGAGTCTGTTGAGACCACCATGAACAACAGTAGACCTTATTCTAAGTTTTACGTCTTTTATTGGGCGTTACTCCTTTGCAGTTCTCCCTTGAGTTAGGCTTGCTTGCAATTCTCTTAGAAAGAGTCAACTCCATCTCAGCAACCTGCTGGGCCCTTCTTACTGAGACTTCAAAGTTCCTAGTCCTATTCTAGGTCTTGATCTTATTCCATGTGCTGTCTTTATATTCTGTTTAAAAACGGGCCATTTCCAGGATGATTTCTTTTAACTCCGTCTTGCTAGAGACAGAAGTGCACATGAAAGAGAAACCAGATGGGTGTTTCATCGTTTTAGTTTAGTAGTTAAAAGGTCAGCGTAGTATTTTTGCTGTGTATGTTGAACCATATAGGATCCCATTTATACTTGGGAAACTAATATGATATAAAACCAGGGGTGCATGAGAAGTATCCATCACACCACATTTAGGGCCAGCCCTCTTCTGCTGGTTTCGTTCAATGTGAGTTTACTCATCTGTGGCTTCTTAAGACCATGAAGTTCTTTTGCAAGGTCTATTTGTTCTGATTATCAAGGCTGGGATCCAAATTTTTTTTTCCTTTTTTGAATTTTTATTGAATCAAAATTGATTACACATATTTGGGGGTTCAACATTGAGATATGTTGATCAAATCAATATTGCTAGCATATATATTGTTA
>NW_007727156.1:425933-460266 GCF_000696425.1 Galeopterus variegatus | reverse complement strand
ATTGCTAGCATATATATTGTTACAAATCATAATTATTCTTTATGCCCCTTCTCCAATGTCTCCCCATCCCCCTCTTCCACTCCCTCCCCCCTCTAATTACCCTAGATTTCTTCTCTCCTTCTGAGAGAATGATGGTTACTCTGTTGATTTGTTGCCTAGATGATCTGTCCAATGCTGAGAGGTGTGATAAGGTCCCCAAACATTATCATAGAGCAGCTACTTCTGTCACTCTGGAATGAGCTTTATGGAGAGAGACATCTTCTTTTTTTCTTTATCTCTGCTGGTGACTCTCCTTGTGTCAATGCACTCCAGTGGCTGGCAGACCATCTGTGTGGTGGTTGTGGCAGCTATGGTTATTGTGGTGGCTGTCGTGGGCCACCCACATGGGGATGATGTTTTTGGCATGCTCCTTGGTGCTAGCAATGTGCCTGTTGAGGGAGGGGAGTCCAGTTTTCTCCATGCCTGGGTCCCCAGGTGGGCCCTGAGGCACTGGCATGGTGTGCCTGGTTGTGGGACGGGGTCTGGTCCCCTTCCCCATGCCTCAGGTACCCAGACAGGCCTTGAGCTGCTGGTGCAGTATGCCTGGTTATGGGAGGGGGCTCCATTCCTCTTCTCCATGCCTCTGGTCCCTGGATGGGCCCCAATGCTCTAGCACAGTGTGCCTGGTTGTGGGAGGGGGGATCCAGTCCCAGGCTCCATGTCTCAGGTCCCCTGGCAGGCCTGAGTTGCTGGCATGGTGAGCCTGATTGTGGGAGGGGAGTCCAGTCCCCCACTGCTAGCCCTAGGCCCCTGGCCAGGCCCCGAGGCATTGGTGGTGTGCCTGGGCAGGATCTAATTTTTTGTCATTTGCTTACTTCTAACTCGGGGGAACTTCCTGTGGGAACCAGTACTTGAACGCTGTGGTTGAGCTAAATTGCTGCTTTGCTGCTGTTTCCCTAGGGAAGCCTTTTTGTGCAGTTCAGGGTTTAATGGTTGACCTTCTAGGTACTTCTGGCTCTCCAGAGATCTGATGCTCCCGGGTTGTTTAGAAACTCTGATCTGGGCCTGAGTTTTTTCATCAAACTGCACCCCATGCAATTCTGCATTCCTGACCATTCTCTTCTAAGTGGTCCTGCACTGATTCAGGGGCAGATTGGCTGTCCTTGCTGTGTCCCAGTATTCTCCTGGTGGGCCTGTCTCCCCCGCCACCTATGCTCCAAACACTTCCCATGGGACAGGCCATGTGCTGGTCCCTTGCAATGACTCACCAGACTCTGAATGCCCCCCTTTTTCAGTTGTTCTGTCTCCTTATTCCTGTGTGGGTCCACAGGAACCCTATTAGTGGTCTTTCTGTCCTGGGGGCCACCAAGGTCCTCTTCTCCCCTGCCGCCTCCAAGTAACTCCATCTGAAGGGCACAGCTGCAGCTTCTGCTGGCTCCTGCTTCATGCACTCCAGCATTAAAGTGGCCACCGCCTGAAATGTGCAGAGCAGTTTTTCTCTTTCTCTCATTGTGGTTTCTCCCACCTTCATGAACTCAGTAGGTATCTTCTCCTCTTCCCCTGAGCTCCAATAGCCCCAGCTAGGCAGATGTTACATTTTTATAGTTGTAAATTGGTTGATTTGTGGGAGAAAGTGATGCTGGGGACCATCTATTCCACCGTCTTGACCAGAACTCCACTGGAACCAAATTGATGGCTGCTTGCTATGGCTAATAACAAAGGTGCTGGGTCAACTTTATAAAATTTCAGGAAAGTGTTATCAAAATTATATTGAATACAAGGGAGAAATTCCCATCTCGTTTCATTCCATATTTGAGTACACATTAGGACTACAATTTTTAGACCTGCAGGTATTTCTGGCCAATGGAATTTCAGTGGGGATGACTGCTGCTGCTTCCAAAGCTGACCCCAGAACCTGCTCCCCTCTGAGCTCTATCTTCTTCCCCAATTCTGGTGCAGGATCCCCTCACAACTGCACGAGCCATGTGTTGAAAGTGGTGGAGTCACACAATGCAAGGGGTCTGCATTCCTAAAGTGTCACATAAAGGAGAACTTCCCACTACTCTGAAATCCTGGTTTTATACTTTAGTGAGAAAGAAATAAACTTGCAATGTGCTTAGCCACTGCCTTTGGGCTTTATTGGTTAAATAGCAAGCGATTTCCTATGTAATACACAAGAATATCACTTTCCCACATAAGAAGCAATGGAACGTAGTGTAGTAGTGAACTACATGGGGAATTGGGACAATCATGTCTACCTCTTAATCCTGTTCATGATGCCAATTGTAAAGTAACTTGACTGCACTAGTTGTCAGGCTCTTTTACCTGCCAGTAATCCTGCCGACTTGGGCCAATTTGTTGAGCTAGGGCTGGGTCTGGAGTTCCCAGACCCCTCAAGCCTGTTCACAGACTGGGTCACAAACCCTTCATATGCCAGGCTGGGTCACCAAACCCCTCACATGCAGGTCTGTGAGCTAGGTAACTGGGCAAAAGGTCCTTGGAGCCATAGGTTGGAAAGCATGGCTGTGTAGGGTGGATGCCTGAGGCCAATGCCCGCCAGCCTGCTTCACTAAAACACTCTTTCTCTCTCTCTCTCTCCCCCCCTCTCAAGAACACAAGAACAGCAACAAAACTAAAAAGATACATTGGCACACATGTGCACTAACTCCACACACACACAATTTGCCTACAATGGATGTGCTGAACCACACCCAACTGGACCTGAGGCAAGAGTCCTGACCAGACCATTCTATTTTCTCAACACCTAGTAATTAGCTTTGGGAACTGAAAAAGTATAAACAATTGCAATTCACCATCACTACTGATTGGAAGTGTTTGGAGACATGGAGCGAACCTAATACTGCTAAACAAAAATACGCAATTGCATGATATTGTAAATGTAACAAAAAATTAATTTAAACTGCTGATATATTTTTTAAAAAATTAAACTTGTATTGGTAAAGTATATTATTGAATAGAAATTGATGGAAAACAAATTCCTTGCTACTAAATGCAATGTGTTACTCTGTACTGAATCCTGGAATAGAAAAAGGATGTTAGTGGAAATATGGTGAAATCTCAATAAAGTCTGTAGTTTAGTTAACAGTAATGTATCCATGGGAATTTCATGGTTTTCATAAATGCGCTAGGTTATACAAGACTAACATTAGGGAAAACCAGATAGAGTACAGAGGAACTATCTGTATTACCTTTGCTACTTTTCTGTAAATCTAAAATTATTCCAAAGTAAGACATTTTTTAAAAGCAGCATCATACATGATCACATTATAACTGACAGCCAAAATTAAATTTATTACCTTTGCTACTTTTCTGTAAATCTAAAATTATTCCAAAGTAAGACATTTTTTAAAAGTAGCATCATACATGATCACATTATAACTGACAGCCAAAATTAAATTTCCTACCACTATAAACCATATTTCTCTTTGGCTTTGAAAGCTGGATGTGCAAGAACCAGACAAAACACACTAGTCTACTAGAAACTCCTTGTAGGCAGGGATTGTTTCAACTTTCTTTTGACACTAAAATGTCTAGTGAAGAAGTGCTTATACTGCTCCATGACTGATTCTTAATCACCAAGAATCAAAAGAAAACAGAAATCTTTTGAAACCACTTAGTAGTACAGCTTGTGTTGTATTAATTAAGATGACAGCTTTTTATTTCACTTGAGTCATGCTTATAGAGAGGCTGCATTGTGTATTCCAAAAGGAAGACAGAAGTATAACTAGAAAACTAAAGAGAAATCTGGTCTTATGAAACAATATTTTTTCTCCCAAAATACGTAGATATTCTGTGAAATTCAGTGTTTAAAGATTTTACTAAATATATTATGGCTCCTTTTCATTTTTCACGTTAGTTCTATCTTATTAAGTATCCTATAAATAACATTCAAATTTTCAATATTAAAGCTGAAAGGTCAAAAGAGGACTTCCCCATACTATTGTTGAATATGTTACAGATGGTTAACTATTCAGCTATTTTAATTTTTTGAATATAATCTTATTTAGCACTGTGCTGCGTCCATGATCTTGTTTTGAAAAGCCATAAAATGTGCCGCTGCTGGGTAAGGTTATTTATTGAAATATTGGGTAGATCATTGGTCTGAATCAGTATATTAAATCCCAAATGATTATAAGAATAAAATATGTCGTGTAAAATTTATATGTTGTGTAAAATTTAAAGAAACAGTTACTCTTTTCATTAAAAAAAAATCCTTCTTTGGTGCACTTTAACCATGGGATTTGATGAGAGGTATACATCCTATTCTTCCATAATGACAGTGCAGAGCTATGTCTGATTCCTGAGGACATACTCTAAGGAATGCATAAATATAAGTAACAGTAACATAGCTCGTTTCGATTTGGGATAGAACCTCAATAATTTAAAAACATCCCTTATTTCATTCTGAACACTTTTGGATAAATTGAATGCTAATACCTATAAGTTTAAAAGAAATACAGCAAGCCCAAGGTCACAGGAATTAGTTCACTTGCTTTTAAGTATCTTGAAATATTTCATGCTCTAGTTGTTTATAGTCATTTCCTATGGAACATTCCCTGCTCCTGTAACAGGTTAAACAATTACTCCTCTCTTGTTTAAACACTGTCGTAAATATATATCTACATCTCTGTTGAGAAGCATAATTTCTAAAAATGTTATATCTTTCATTTCAGTGTTTTTCAAAAGGAAATCGAACATTGAAAGAAAAGCAATTGGTAAACATTTTCAAAGGTCACCATTGTTTACAATTCTATTTAAAATGTCAGCTTTTATTTTCTAATTACCTCCTCTTTGTCTGCCACATATGTGTCTATTTTATATTTTCAGAAATTATCTGTTTTAGATTGTGAATACCGTATAACATAAAATTAATACTGAGGATAAAGCTTGACTTTTAGCTTCTGTATATCCTCTACTGCCAAAATATCTATGGATGGAACCAAAAACCTTAAAAGTACATCACAGCACCTTCTTCAACTGCCTGTGGCCATCTCTGTGAATATTCAGTCTTGATATTTTCTATATTTCTTATGTTTGCCTGTAATTTAGAAATTATTTATAATATGAGGGCAATGAAATAATTTCAACTATTGAAATAGGACTTAAGAAGATTCCACTGCGTGTATTATAATATGTGTTATAGAAACAGATATGTATATAGGTTTGTATAAATATATTCTATATGCTCATGCCTAGATGTCTGTGCGCGTGTGTGCGTGTGTGCGTGTGCGTCTGCGCATGTGTGCGTGCGTGCATGTGCGTGTGTGTGTGTGTGCATGTGTGTGCATGTGCGTGCGTGCGCGTGTGTGTACGTGTGTGTGTTTGTGTGTGTGTGTGTGTGTGTGTACACATATATATGCATGGGCCAATAACAGGGTATTTCAAACATATTCTCAATCTTCATTTGACCAAATTTTAATTGACCAGATCTTAATTGATATACAACATGAGAACAGATCACATCTCTCCTTTTAAATTCATGTAATTTCTACCCTTTAAACTTTCATAAAACCAAACTACTCAAATTTATTTGCAGCCTAACCCTTAATATTAATTTAGGACATTGGTTCTTGAAGTGTGGCACTTGAACCATTGCTATTAGCAACACAATTTGGAACTATAGAGGTGGTATCATACAGAGGCGGATGTACGGTACAGCAGAGCCATGGGAATTTCATGGTTTTCATAAATGCGCTAGGTTATACAAGACTAACATTAGGGAAAACCAGATAGAGTACAGAGGAACTATCTGTATTACCTTTGCTACTTTTCTGTAAATCTAAAATTATTCCAAAGTAAGACATTTTTTAAAAGCAGCATCATACATGATCACATTATAACTGACAGCCAAAATTAAATTTCCTACCACTATAAACCATATTTCTCTTTGGCTTTGAAAGCTGGATGTGCAAGAACCAGACAAAACACACTAGTCTACTAGAAACTCCTTGTAGGCAGGGATTGTTTCAACTTTCTTTTGACACTAAAATGTCTAGTGAAGAAGTGCTTATACTGCTCCATGACTGATTCTTAATCACCAAGAATCAAAAGAAAACAGAAATCTTTTGAAACCACTTAGTAGTACAGGCGGGAGCGCTGCTGCGCTCCCAGCGCTGCACTCTCCCGAGTGCACCATGGGCTCGGCCCCTATTGAAGAAATTTTGATCAGGTAGAAACTAAGATATGCGTCAGTTATCATCAGTCACCCATATTATCATGGAATTTATTCTTGAATCCTCCATCTCCTTTCTGTCTATATCCATTTGACACAGTTTCTTACAGAATAGATGTCACAAATTACCGAGTATCTATCACCTACAATCTACACATTGCCAGACCTCTTTGTCTGATGACCTTAGTAGACCATCTGTTTTTTGCACCTCTAGTCTAAGTCCAAAGAGTGAAGTTCTTAATATCCAGATTGCTCAACAATTTTCCATTAAGACAGAATCCAAAACCCCTTGGAATGATGTATGAGGTTGTTCATGATCCAGTCTATTATATGCTTGAGGGTTTTTTTCTTTTTCCTTTCAAAAATTCCATCACTTACCCCTTCTGTCCTCTATTTTCAGATGGCATGGACTATTTTTCTCTCTCAGCTCACAGTGATGTTCAGTCTGTGCTTTGTGTTTGTGGTACACAGCCATGTATACCCAGAGAGTTCCAAATCATCTTTAAAGCTTCACAGCCTCTTGGTGTGATTTTCTCTAACTCATGTCAAGCAGAGTTGTTGATGCCCTCAATGTGGTATTACTGTATCTGTTGTATATCTTAATTGACTGTCATTGCACTATAGTTACTGGTTCATAAATTGGTCTCTTCTACAGACTTTAAGCTTCCCAAGGAAATATCTTACTTATCTCTCCTAAAAGATGCAGTATAGAGTAGTGGTGACATGCATAAAATAGGGAGTCAGACTGCCTGGTTTCCATTCCTAACATTGTTACTTACTAGATGTATGTTCTTTTTCAAGGTATTTAAATTCCTTGGGCTTTATGTTCTTATTCTTTCAAATGAGAGTAAAACTTCATAGTGTTATTGTGAGAATTAAATGATGAAGGCACTAGGAATAGTACCTAGCACATAGTAGGAGCTAAAGCACTATTGAACAACAGGATGAATTAATTCCAATGTTCTAAAGATTCTACAAACCACTTTTATACTACACAAACTATTCAGAATTAAATAGGTTCTAGAAACTGATATTACCTCATATAGTTTCTTTTAGAAAATAATGCCATCAGCTTTAGGCATCCCCCAAATGTTTATCACTCCTAAAATTTTACTTGAATTAGAATCATTTATTTCAGAAGAGAAAAGTATTTATTTTGCAAGAGATGATCACTAAAGCAAATTTTAACACAAAGATTTTCTTGGGTTATTAAACTCCTGTGTTTGGGTCTATATTTTAGTTCCCGAAATTTGTTAAGAACAAAATTGTTACCCTAATTCCTAATTCTCAAATTATTTTGAAAGCTACAGATGAGTATTACATATTTTTGCAAAAAGTATACAATAAAAAAATTTAGTGATTATTTTAGCAGCTTAGAAGGCACAAAATAAAACTAACAATTTAGAAACATTTTAAATCTCGAGGATTTGCTGGCTGGAAGATAATATATCTAATCCTTCTGTTTTAAGATTAGTCCCATGAAAATGATATGCTAATTTTTAAAAGATCTCAAAAAATTTATTGGTTCATATAAAAACTGAAACTATGTAAGATTTGTTTTGATTATGAGCTAACATTTAAAAATACTCTCTCAATGCAAGCAGATTCAGATTTATATTTCAATCTAAGCTAAAATCAATTTCTAGTTATCAGAGAATGAGTTAAGAATCTTTAGTTACCAAGTGACAGCTCAGTCCCTAGATCATAAATCAAGTTGTAATGAGGGGATATGCATCCACAAGAATAGAGAGCTAAAAATAATCCTATATAACCCCTTTTCCTCTTGGACTTATGAAAGATCAGCATTTTTCAACTACTGAGAAAAATAGCTGTATGTTGACTGATGTGTCTCAAAGTTCGGTAATTATTTAGGGTGCTGCAAGGCATGACACTCAGTCTGGATAGTCTTGAAATTCTATGAAGTATAACCTGCTAAATATTAAATCAAATAGTCTTGAATTTTTCCTTGGACAGTGGGCAGAGGAGAGGAATGAAAAGAGCACTGAACTAGACCCAGAAAGCGATGGTGTGACCTTGTGCAAGTCACTAAGCGTCCCTGAACATCAACTGCTTGTCTATGCAATTAGAGAATTACACTACATGATTTCTGCAGACTCTGCTGCCTCTGAAAGTGATTACTCATTTAAATATATTCTATTCCTCCAAATAAGGAAAAATTTGCTGCCCTTAACGGAAAAGTGAAGCAGATCTATCTGTAAACGTTTTCACAAAATTCTATAGGTGGTATTTTTTATGGTTGGTGACTACGCTGTTATTTACTGCCATTCTAATACTCAGGAGAATAGTTACACGTACATCAAAATTATGTTACTAATTCTGCTTAAAACAATGACCACTTAGTGCATCCATTCAACATTAAGGGTGCAGATGACCTATGGATCCAGGGAATTCCTGAACAAACACAGTTTACAAAATTGATTCATATCACCCACAAGCTTTAAAACTTACTGACTTTTGAGTAAGCCCATATGTTTCTGGCTATCAGCTTTCTTGGGATCTTACTGCCTGGAATAAATATCCAAGTGTAGACTGGAAATCAAAATTCTTTTAAACCATCTCACTGCCTCTCTTTGCTTCCTGCATTGACTGTCTCCTTGGTTGCAGGATTCATGGTCTTGTCACTTCATGTTAAGAAGGGAGGTCACAATTTACATTCTTTTAAAGTTTAGCTTATTCTTAACCTCAGGCCACAAGAGCATTGACTGATACTGTCATATGGTAGGGAAATTTAATTTCTTTTACTGTTAGAGTACATTAAGCCCTGTTTTTTCTTTTGCTTTACCTTTCTTATTTTACCACATACTTTTCATTTCCCCTGAGTCCTCTAAAGGTCTTACAACTTACTCAGTTGTCGAAATCTGGCTTCTGTTGTTTTATGCTTTTATTATAAAAATAATCTGCTGAAGAAGAAGGATGAGGAGGAGGAGGAAATTTTATTTTTAATAATATCTCTTCTTGGGGTCAGCAAAATAGTGAAAGTTCAGTCTAACACCAAATCACTAAGATCTATAAGCAACGGAATGGAGGGCCCATCCTATGTTGTTATAACCTATTACGGAAACTTTTGCAGTGTTTTTTTGACCTCTATCTATTGTTTAATTACACCATTCTTCATAATAACCTGATGCAGATATTGCCTTTGATTGATGTCCAAAATTTTAGTGTGGCAAATAAAATCCATCACAATCTGATCTCGGTAACTTTCTAGGAACATCCCATAGTCATTTCCCAGACAATCTTATATTCTAGTAACTACTTAATGAGAGGTTTCATATTTCTTTTTCACCTTTCTCTATCGGGTGATTCATGGCTTTTCTAGTCTTTTTACTTTAATGTCATCTTTTTTATCATAAGCAATAAATGGCAAATGTGTAAATACTGTATAACTATTTGTAAATACTGAAGACACTACATGCAGTCCAAAGTGAACTCCCAGATTGCATGAGAGAAACGTGATGATTCTGAAATGAATCGCTGTGACAAACTGCTAAGAATAGATGCCCCCATTTGCCAATAAAACACCTATTTTCTCTTGCAGTGTGTTTAAAACACCAAACACTATGTTAACCATCAATCATGCACAGTGCTATATTAATTAGGAGATTGAGATGAACTGTAGCCCTGAACCAAACAATAGACAAATAATGCCAATAAAACACCTATTTTCTCTTGCAGTGTGTTTAAAACACCAAACACTATGTTAACCATGAGTCATGCACAGTGCTATATTAATTAGGAGATTGAGATGAACTGTAGCCCTGAACCAAACAATAGACAAATACCTTGGTAACTTATGTGTGCCTCATTACACCAGATAATAACTTTTTTAGCACGGTGATTCCCAAACTTGAGCAGCATCAGAATCACTTGGAGGAACTGATACAAAGCAGTTTGCTGGGCCCCACCCCCAGGGTTTCTAATAGTAGTTCTTGGTAGGAATCCTGGATTTTGCATTTCTAACAACTGCTATGTACAAATTGACAAATAAAAAAAGTTAGTTTATATAGATCAAACTGCATTATTAACAGAATCAATAAAAATAATTAGTAAACATAGCTATACTCAGAAAATCTGGTATACTAGCCCCTTTGATGTGTTTCTTCTTATGTTTCGTGTAATTCAAATGAATGGTTTTAGAAACTCCCAAGGAATCTCAGATACAACATTAATAATATTTTTATTTATGTAATAATTCCTGAATAAAGTAAGCATCATTAGCAGAAAAAAAGTGTATTAAAGTTGCAGAAATACTTAAGGTGATTTGTATTGTAGATATTGCAACCTTTGAACTTTGTCAGGTCGAATAGCTATCATTTGGGACATGGGACTTACATAAAAGATGTTTCACACCATATTTTTAAAGGCTAAATTTCATTTCTTTTTTTTTTAATCTTTCAAAAGAAATTCACCATCAGAGTACAATAAAAGTAAGGGTCAAAACCATTAATTTCTGAAATTAAAAAAAAGAAAAATAAATTATTTTAAATAGGCAAAATTTTTCCATGAATTATTATATATTCCTATCCAAATTCTTGATTTATACCCAACTGAATGATAGCATTGAAACTCTTCTCCATTAGGGTACATATGTTGTTTTTATATCCCACATATAAATGAACACTTAGAAGCTTGAAAACAGTGTTTGTCCTAAGTATACTCTCTCCAAAATAATAAAGAAATAGAACATTTCTTAGCAATACAGGAGCTTATGTTCGGTCTGACATATACTATTTTGCACATGGTTCAACAAATTTAATGTATAATAAATTGACATTGAAAACCATTCTTTTTAAAACTATAATGTCAGGCCGGCCCATGGCTCACTCGGAGAGTGCGGTGCTGATAACACCAAGGCCACAGGTTCAGATCCTATATAGGGATGGCTGGTTTGCTCACTGGCTGAGCGTGGTGCTGACAACACCAAGCCAAGGGTTAAGATCCCCTTGCTGGTCATCTTTAAAAAAAATTAAGATAAATAAAAAATAATAAAACTATAATGTATAGCTCCTTCACATACATCATCATATAAATATATAGAGAGTATATTCATAGATATATAGAGATGCCTCATTTGCTCAAATTTCATTTGCTCTAAAGTGCTGTGACATAGGAATTACTGTTATTTCTTTTTTAAAAGAGAGAGCAAATGTTTTTGAGGGTTTACTGGCTTGCACAAGATTATCCATCATCAAATGATAGAGCCATAATTCAAACACAGGTGTCCCAGTTCTAAATGATAGGCTTGTTCTATTTTACTTCTCTGCTTATTATCTTTAACACTCTACTAAAACACTAAAAAAGGCAACCTGGGAAGTACAAGTGATATTGTAACATGCTACTATGTATTGTCACAGCTTCTATTTAAAAATTTGGATATTTGATCAGAGAGTAAACATTCTATTCTATCAGGATGCCTTCAGTTTGGAAGTATGAGAAATACTAAGAAGAATGGCTTTAAATAAGAAAGAAGATATATTCTTTCACATAATCCAGTGGATCCAGGGATGTCAGTGTCTCAGGCTGGTTTCTCTCATGCGCACTGGGCTCTGTCTTTCTGGTCTGAGGGGAGTGCAGCTTGTTCCAGTGCCTGGGCAAGCCCAGAGGGAGAAAGTGCTGGGCTTCCTCCCTTCTCTCCTTCTCAGGAGGAAACTTTTCCCAGGTCACTGGAATTCTGCTCCAGTTACATTGGCTTTGCCTACTATTGCTTAAACCACTCACTGCCAAACAACTGTAAGTCGTGATTAGCTCTCAGATGAATCAACATTAACACTCCATGGAATCAAAGAGGGGCCATTTTGCAGGGACATTTGGGAGAGTAAAAACCTGAATAATATTTATGTTCCATCAGCAAAGAGAAGCCAGGGAACAGATATCCAATAGGCAACCAACAGGGTCTGTTTTTGCCAAAAGAGTGCTTTTATTTAAGTATATTATCACTGCTAAGGCACCAATAAATAGCTAAAGAAACCGTACGTAAGTCTGCAATTGCTAATTTTGATACTTCTTTCTATCATCCACAAATATGCATTACTCATTTCAGACTGTACTTTTTCTATACCCCGTGGACTGTGTGTGTACTCATTCTCTTTTTTTGGGATCCTTTAATTAAGGAGTCCTGGCTCATGATTCCTTTATACTACTTAATGAGCATATCAATAGTATCCTAAGGCAGAACTATGTACCTCTATCTCCCTGGAATCCCTCCTCTAAAACGATGCATAAATTAAAAGAGTTTACATGGTAGAATGACATCATCAATCAGTCAATATAAGTATCTAGTCATGTGTAAACAAAAGACTGTCTTTCTAGGTTGTAATTTAAGTGTGTGTGTGTGTGTATGCTTTTATATGAGCTGATAATCCTTTAAATTAAATAATAGTAAAACTATTGAATTATCTACTGAAATTTCTGACTATAATTAAGCTGAGGATTCAAATATTATAATTCATAGTTTATAGGACCAGAGAAGGTAACGGCTTTTGTCTGCTTTACTAATGGTAGCAAACTTAGTGCCAGAAAATATCATTGTCCAATAAAACTGTTTCATTGAAAAATAAATTGCTATTCATGACCACCCCAAGATAATTTTAGTTTACAAACTTTAATATCATTTTCATAACCTTCATTTAGAGAAAACTAAAATTTCATTAAATTTCCTTCCAGATACTTATTTGGAAAATTTGTCCTAGGCCTAACAGTATATATGTACATAGTATCATTCTTTCTTACCAGGTTTCCTCTAAGATTTGAAGCACCATCTAAAAATAAAGATAGAAATACTCCTCCCAGGAAAATTATGTAGTTTATTTGTTAAAGTTTTCTGTAGTAATGCATCTTTAGGAAAAAGGAAAATAGAAAAAAAAATGACAGAATTAAAGGTAATATAATTTTTTCCATGAACTTTTTGAAGTACCATCATATTTAATGGAATGAACTTCTCTTGGCTGTTTTCCCCTAAATATGTTAATTTTATATTTCTCGGACAATATAAACATTCCAGGGAAGATTCATTTCAAATTTAAAATAAACCATATTTTTTTTTTTAATTTATAATTGAGATTTAGAGCTTCTGATTAGAGTATGATTGGAAATTGGAGAAGGAGCTGGCAGTCTCCCAAATCTCTTTAGCAACCACAGCTCCTGAAGGAGCACTATCGTTAATGCCCCAAGTGAGGGTTTCTCAACCTGGGCACTGTCATTTTGGACAAGATTATTCTTTGTTTTGGGGGCTGCCGTGTTCATTACAAGATGTTTAGCACCACCTCTGGCCTTCCCCACTAGATACCAGTAGTCCTCTTTCCCAGTTAGGGCAAACAATAATGTCTCCAGACATTGCCAAATGTCCCCATAATGCAAAATTAAATTTGCCTCCCCTTTCACTCCCCATCCTGTTAAGAACCACTGCTGCACATCAAAAGAGCAGGACTTTCAGCAATTCAATAGGGTATGACATCGTTATTATAAGTTTTCCTGTGAAATTTACATTCACATTTTAACCTCCAGTCCGATGCACTGCTTTTTATTAGGGTTAATTAATTAAAACAACAACAAGTTCAAAGTTGTTTCCAGCTATTACATGTTATTTTGTATGGAAAAGCTTTCAGCAAAAGTATCACAATTGCTTTAAGTATCTTTTTCTTTAAAAACTAAATAAACCTCATGTTAATCTGTTCTTGCCATATTGAAAATGGAAAAGATCAGGCAATAAAATAATTGAATCTAAAGGCACAAGCAATTGTACAAGCAAAGGTGTTAAATCCAAAACCTAAATTCACCATGTAGTGCTTTCACCCAAGAATTTGATCAGTTTCACAGGAAGAAATGAATATGATCTAACATTTTCTAAATTCACACTAGGAAATTATGGTTAACATAATATAAGTGGGAAATTTGAAAGAAATTTACACTACACATCACCACAGGACATTAATTCACATATTTGATTTTCTTTTCACGTTTTTTTTTTTTTAAATTAGTTTTGAGGTTTTTGAGATATAAGTATCATGACCTATTGGGGATATTTTCTTTTCTCCATGAAAGCTATAATGATAATCTTGGAGAGACTGGCCAGCTATTTTAGGCTATTTTATGCATCAGGAACAGGGAAGCCACAGCTGCAGGAAGATCAGCAGAGGAAAGCAGTGAAGAGGGAGCCACAGCACCTGAGGCAGGCTCTCTGGGGCAACAGCAAGCCAAAGAAACCAAAAACTGTTCACTGGGGAAAACCATGAGAGATTCCTGGGCAAAAAGGAGGTAGGGAATTGATCAAGAGATGAGAAACGTCAAGAGGTAACTTATCCTGAGGAATGTTCAAATTTAATGTGCTTAAGAATCACCTGAGGATCATGGTAAGATGCAGATTCTAACATCTTTTATGATGTGATCAGAATAGGTGAATTGATAAGACACCCTAAATTTCAGAAAATCTGAGGCAGGGCCTGAGAGTCTGCATTTCTAATAATCCCCCAGTTGTTGTGGGTTGGTGCATGTGCCACACTGTGTAGCAACGTGCTGGAAATACCCCACCTCCGCCCCAACATATCTCTGAAAGTAGAAGCGCCAACTCTATCTCATCACAAACTCTATGAGATTAACAACTGGGGAATTAATTTTCCCTAAATCTCATTATAGAAAAATGTGTTATCTGCATACCTGCTTTAAGGAAAACACAGAGAAGACTGTTGCATTAATATAGAAGTTAATTTCTTGTTTATACATATATATACCCATATATATATATATATGTGTGTAAGTATCTATTAGAAAAATGTCAGTATGGATTTTGCTATCTTTATATCCCTAAGCAACAGATTTCTATGGTATATTGTCTGATAAAATATCAAAAAATTCAAATTTCTAAAATCAACATTAAGGTTAGTTTTGAGTTTGGGATGATTAATTTTAAATGGGTTTTCCAGCTCAATTCTGAGTTTCAATTCTCTTTTTTTGGCAACACGAACTGTATATTTATCCTAATCACTTGATTCCTTTTACACCTATGGGAAATCCACATCCTGGCTCACATCATATTCTCTCCTCCAAAGCAACTAATGAAAGCCTGATTATAGGTTTTGGCTTTTTGTCAATCTCAAGGTGTGCCAAGAAGAGAAGCAGATACAAAGATGACAGATAGATGAAGTATCCCTGATGGAAAACATCCGTTGGTGAAGAAAAAGCTGGTAGTACCATAAAAATTAATATGTTTAGGCACAAAAATCTAAAGACTGAACACCAATACTCAGTGTAAGTAATTATAATCTCTTTGGAGAGAGAGGACTATTGTAGAAGGAAAAAGAAAACATAAATTTTTCCTATGACAAATTTCAAAATAACACTTGCATTTTCCACAGGCTGTCCCTGGAAACAAAAAAAGGTTATGTGTAGGCATTTATTACACAATTTTGTAGGAGCAAGAGTTTTCCAAATGTATGACCCTCTTTTTTGCTGAGTAAAGAAAAGGAAAATGAGGATATAAAGGCTAATTACAAATATTCAGGGCACCAAAATGCCACACACTTTAGTAATCTGTGTAGTTTGGTAAAGTACAAAAGCTATGTAAAAAGTTTAAAATTAAAGGCAGCACCAGTTTTTTTTTTCTTTTTTCCAAACAAAACCGCAGTTTTAAACTGATCTAGACAAGTTGCAGACATTTTAAACAAATAAAGCAATATTGTTTTACACTGTTGACAAATAAATTCTACCCTGCTTGGAACAATTTCCAAGGTTGATTTTAACGGTATGACTTTGGAGACTACCATCTCCAAATACACATTTTTTTACATTACCTGAAATTTAGGATGTCTTATCAATTCACCTATTCTGATCACATCACAAAAGATGTTACATGATCACATTAAGATCATCTACATGATGCTGATAATAATCAAACTAATCAGTCCTTTTAAGCAATTGATAATTCAGACAGAAAAAAATCTTCAAAATTCTCAGTAGTTCCATTGGATTCAAATATTAGGTTGCGCTAGTCTATGTACTGAATACACCTTGAAACATAATTTGTCACCAGAAGTACAAGAGTTCCCTTTGGAGAACACACTGATAATTCCTTCTGCTCCCTAAGAGAAGCAATGTACAGAATCCTATTCCCTTTCGATAGTTCAGGGCACTCACCCCGTGTGATGGGTAAGAGATCCAGCCAAGCTCCCCTTGAATTGTTTTTGAATCCAGTAGATTGACTAGAAGAAAACACAAGTACAAACACAGTTAAGAATAATGACTTATTTCTATTTAATTCTAAATTAGTGCTGTCTGTTGTTGTTGATAGTGTTGCCCAAAAAACATGACTGTTCACTTTTATTATAAGTGTATGATGAGTAAAAGTAGGGAATTACAAAAATCCAAAAGTGACCACAGGGAAAGTTAAAGGATCAAAATTTTCTGTGGCCTCATAAACTGTTTTTGTTTGTTTACAAACATAGGTTAATATTCAATATATTGATAATCTCCAACAAAATAATTACAGGTTTAAAGAAGAAACAACAAAAATGCAAAATAGGAAATAGCACAAATGCTAATGTGATATCAAAATAACTGCAAGCACCATTAAATCTGATAAATTTACATATAATTTCACTATAAATTAAGGTCTTAAATATATGTCCATAATGAACCAATATTTCTGTTTGTACATACCATCTTCATATTGTCCCTGGCCAGTATCAACCATATTATTCTACAATGTGTATTTTTTAATAATGCATAAATTATCCACTTATGTGTAACAAACAAAATACTTAGCTACCAATTTGAGGAAAAAACAAAGCAAAAATATGTTTTATAATATTGTTGTGCAAAGCTTTACTTACTTAAAGAAGGTATCATTACCCAAAGGCTTCAGGGATTCTACTCAGAACTTTGTGCTAGTTATTAAAAAGACTGACTCCTAATCAATATTTATAGATGAAAAGTAAAATATAGCATGCATGTGGTTGCATTTGTTATTAAAAGAGAAAGACAAATTATTTATTTCAACACAAAGTATTAATACATTATGGATTAGAAATTAAAATATAAAAAGGCACTTTAAACGTAATTAATAACAAACAGTTCACTGATTTTCCATCTGATCTCTTAAATAATGGAAACCACGGTTTTACCTCATCCTTCTTCTAAATTAGCAAACAATCCCATGATTGACTAATGGAAGATGTAAAGGAAGTTACATAAACTAAACATGTATTATTAATGTGATACAGAGCAGGTAAATCAATAAATACAATAAGAGAGAATCATTTTCAGGGATTCCATATATGCATGAATCAAAATGTAATGTAAATATATACACTGAAAATGTCTACGTGTTGTCAATAAGTGTTTCCTGATATGCAAAAAGCACCTTTTCTTTAATCATCTCAATTAGTTTTTTTACAAAGGAAATATTAATCTTACAAAATGTTAAGAAAAAGAAAAGCCATATTTGATAGATAGAGTTCTAAATTTTCAAGCACTATTAAAATTTCTGAGGAAGATATCTGGTTAGCTTGTTAGATGATAAATACATTAGATGGGTATAAGAAAGGCTCTTGATTATTACAATTTAAAAAGAGAATTCTCAAAGTTAGATTTTCTAAGTTTCGCTAGTGAAAGAAAAACACATAAACAACCTATTACATTAGAATCCCTTAATGACTAAATATTTTGTTCTTGCAATAAATTAATCCCAATGAGAAATAATTATTTTTAGATAAGAGAAGAAGATAGCTCCTGCATGGATTATAGAGTGTAATTTCCATAATTAAATTATTTTCCAGGATATCAATTTGGAAATTAACAGTATACTTAATTATATTGCAATTATCTCTCAAAAAATGATTTTAAAAACCTCTACTGACTAATTGATGTTTTAGATTATAAATCAGATTAGTCAGCATTAGAAAAAAATTAAAATAAGAGAATACCCTCATCTTTAAATTAATTTACAGTGCTAACATTAATTCTGATAAAGACTAGCTAGTTCAGTTGCTGGTATATCACAGTCATCAATTGAATTCTGAGTTTTACATAGTATTTCTCTGTACCTTGCCACTATTCATAAACCAATAGATCATATTTGTAAAGTCTTTAAGAGGTTTAAATGACTAAATGTATCATTGTGTGTATGTTAAATTGAATATATACTAAATGATGAATATGTGTCAATGCATATGCTAAGATAAATGGCTTTTATTTCAATATTAGTGATCAGAAAAGAAAGAGTTTGAGGCAAAGAAGATATGATTATTACATAGTCTCTACTTAGTAAATAACTCACTGGAATGTAGGTTATTAAATAAAAAACTAAATAACCTTAAGTTTTCTCAGATGGTAATGGTGACGGGAAAAAAACTGGACTAATTACATAAGCATTTGCTTTCTACTGAAAGTAGAACAGCTAAACCAAAGAGAATTATAACACACGGTCAATTAAAATAAGTGTAGTAGATTAATTAAATTTATTGCATTTACTTAGAAATCGAATTTTTAGTGCACTCCATTTAGCATGAATGAGGAAAACACAATTAGCAGCATTACTCATGGTTCTGATTCTGTTGTCTGTCAAATGTAATTATATCTGCCCAGATCATCTCACAATGTTGCTATGATGATCAAATCATATAAATGTATTTAAAACCATCATGAGTTTATAATAAAAATAATGTATTATCTAACAACAGTTCCATTTTGGTTTCCGAATTGTATTTATAATCAACCATCAATACTTGACCTAGTAGAGAAGAAAAATTGACATGGAAACACTTTTTAAAAGCACTTATTTTGGGTTTATAAGATGCCTTTTGTTTGTGGCCAAATAAGAATAACACAATCTAAGACTCCTGAACACTTCAAAGTGAATGGTTGCTAAATTGGGACTTCCCAGGATACAAACCTGGGAAATATGTCTCCTATCTATTGCATAGCAATGTGAGTATGGCATAATTGAGATAAGAAGTTGTCACTGGAATCTGAAAGGAAATCTGTGAGAGATTTATCTGAATATATTGACTAAATCTAACATTGCAATACATCATCTCAAACCCCTAAATGATATAGACAGTGTGTTTACTAATGCTTCCTCCTCTCAAAACATATGTAGACCTGATCATTTCTTTTCAACTGGTGCCACTATCAAAGTCCCGGGACAGATAGGGATAGACAGATGAGTTGTAATGTACAAATACTATAGTATTATAGTCTGAGTTTTAATAACAACTTGCAATATGGAAGTTTTATTTTAATTGCTTGAAAACTTGAGTTCACAATTATGAATTTTAACAAAAAGAGTTACAAAATTATTTTTTTTTAACCAAAGACATCAATTGCCCTTTATGAGATTTCATATTCTAATGATTTGATTTCCAAATATTCTTGGTATGTAACAGGAAATACATTATTTCATTAATTTCAGGATATTTTCTATTCAAAGAGCTATAGGGTATATATTAACTTTTTAAATTACAAAGTGATTTAAATTGGAATTTTTTTTAATTTTATAATTTTATTTAAGTTGATACGTAAATAGGCGGGGTTTTGTTGGACAAAATTGTATTTGGAAATCACTGTCCTAAGTCTACAAGGTCATAGTCCTGGATTTCCTTCACGTGCTTTACTATCTGTAGTTTACTGCTTTCAAACAAAGATGTATAAACACAAGAAGGGGTCACAGTCATGAGAAGGGGAAGGCAGTCCTTACTTGGACCCCTGATTTGGCTTTCAGGTGGGCACTAAAGTGAGGTCTGCTGGAGAGAAGGAAGCGTGGTTTCTGATGGAAATCAGAAGGTGGAGAATGGACTAAAAGAATAAAAACAAATACAGAGTAAATTGGTTCAAACTGGTGATAAGAACCTCTGGAAAGGAGAAAACCTGGTTGTGATTCCTGCTACTGAACTTAACTGTCACAGTTCTCACTCCACTGGATTGTGGAATTAAGATGCTCAGGAGCCGAGCTCTCTCTTCCTTTCCTATCCTCCAGCAGAGTGGAGGGACTCCATCAAAAGTCCATTCTTCATAACTACTCATGTGCATTGGCCATGTCTTGAAGAACTCTCCACACCAAGAATTTACACCAACTTCTCTTCTTACTAATAGGAAGCACTGAGATTTTTAAAAGGATTCAGTCATTCATATAAGAGCTTGAAACAAATGTTCTCAGGACAGATTAAAAACCTGAGGCATAAATATCTGGAATTTTCACTCAGAGAATACTTAATACATGAAGAGTTTTTCAAGGATATTTCAAAATTTTGATTCAGGGTGTCTACTCGCCCACTTAGAAAGACTGAGAGTTAAACTAATAGTCACATCTTCAAAGATTAATTGCCATAAAAAACAGAAGAATTTTTAAAAGTAAAATGCCACGATGCCTTACTGAAGCAGATCTTTTCGATTATCTAATAATACAACAATACGCTTTGTGGTAATGGTATAGTTGCATTTTATGAAAACATTTAGTAATAAATAATTATCAAATAATCATTTCAAGGTAAAGAGTAGGTTTCAATGGCTGAAGAATTTCAGACTCTTACAATAATAGACATGTTTTCTTTTAAAACTTCAGTTTGTGAAATCTTTACTTCCAAGCACAAATAACTATAAAACGACTGCAACAGAAAACAAGCCCATCCCATGATTCCATCTTGCTTTTACTGAAGAATAATGACATTGTATTTTCTTTTCTTCTCACTGTAATTGTCCCAGCCATGTTTCTTATACACTCATTTTTATCATTTTCATCACTTTCTGTTATGATAAAGAGTAGCTTTACTCTAGGGTATATAGAGAAGAATGATCCTTTAATCTGCTTCTAAATGATACTTAAACATCACAAATAGAAGAAAATGATACAGGGAAATAAGTTTTGTTCTCAACATTATAATTCTCTGTATAGTTCTCTGATCAAACATAACATGGAATTAAGAAATCAAGATTTATTTTCTGCGGGAGTTCACCACATCTCAACTTTTCAGTTTTACTGTACACACCAGGGTATACCATTCAGAAAAAATTTTAAAAAGTCAAAGTTTCACTGATGTCCTTAATGTATTTCAGCATAACCTTTATCCATCATGCTCACATATCAATTTCATTGTTTCTGTGGGCTTCTTGTTTGTATTTATTTTATTTCTACCTAAACATAATGAAAATATTTTTACTAGATCTAATTAGTACAGCAGTTCATAGACCAAAATTTATTAAAATATTATTTAGGCTACAAATGAAATAAACTATTACCTATCAATTGTGTGCAGATAAAACTACCTGTAAATGATGTTAAATTTAACAGGAATCTTTTGTTATCAAAATAATTTATTAAAATTCTCTACCAAATGACTGGCTAAAATCTGTATGTAAGAATTAAAGGAAAAATTCTGTTGTGCTAAACATTTTTATGAAAAATCTCTTTTGCCACATAATATTTTAATTACTTATTTATGTGATATAAGATTTCTGGACAATGTCATATATCATCAACTTACTCTTTCTCATTAGCTTTTCCTCCTGGGCAGTGATTTTGGATTTACTTCTACACAGATCTTAATTATAGAAGAAATTATAATTAGCTACCTCATCTCAATCTTTGCCAACAGCAGGCAGAACTTTTTGGAATCAAAATACACAGAGTTTCACAATAAGATGTTTGCATTTTTATTACTAGAGTGGTTCAAGGAAATAACACACTCCAAAATTCTGCTTGAAACCTGGACAATTTAGTAAATGTAAACCCTGTGCTGTTTCTAAAGTGTTAAGATTTTCTTTTTTTTTTTTCTCGTTTTTTATCAGAGAAATCTAAAGGTCATTCTGATATCAATACTATTATGAAGACTCCAACTCTCAAAATATCATTAAGGAATGTGTTCTTACAAAATAATCCTTTCATATAAATGAGCGGAGATGTCCTACTATCAGTGAATTTTTAGTACACTAACAACTTCAACTTTAATAAAAGTTCCTACAATAGCAGGTCTCTTTGTTTCTGTGAATTGTCAACAGATATGAGTCATTTAAACAAGTGAAATGTGTTTCCCAAACGTAAAAGTTTCTATAAGTAAAACATTAATGATTATGTAAACAGCATATTTTTCAACACATTTTTGCTATATAAAGAGTTCTAGAAGTAAAAGAACAACTTGTTTACTTCTAATTCAGACAGATTTTTTGAAAGATTAAAAAGTGAAAAATGAAAACATAGCATCCAATTTTGAAATATAAATAATCATTAAGACAAATAGCAGCTCAAACACTAGCATATGCATTTTGCCTTCACTTCATAAAAATCAGGCTTTTTTGCTCTTTTTTAAAATCATGTTATTATAACATCTGGATTATCAACCTTCAGGTACCAAAGGAATGCTGTCTGTTCACTCAGGGTCTGGCTGATGGCTGTGAAAATGGAATAAGAATAAGCAGACTGGACCAGAACAATTCCATTATAATATTTCTATTAGAAAAAAATGTTCTTGAAAGTTCTTTGGATATAAGTATTCAAAAATCTAGCTTAGGAAACAAAGAGTGTAGTGATGATAGAAATTAAATTTCAATTAAAAAACATGCTTTGTACATTTTTATATCCCAACTTACGCAAATACACATACATTTTATTTTAGAAGACGCTCATTGCAGAATAGATAAATTGTTTTAAACTTCTGAAAAACTAAAGGATATAGCTTTGACTTTATCATATTCTGGAGGATAAATGTATCTGAATATCTTTATAAATGTCATATATCATTTATTTCGGTCATGACAATGCCAATTTGACTAATGTGCGTAAATAAAATCTTCAGGGTATAAGTTTGAGTATTTATAATGGTCCACAAGGATCACATAATGTGCATGTCAGGAGCATGGTGCCAATGGAAAGTATGAAACTGTTAGTGCTGGGAACAGTCAGAAAACTTTGTTTATCAGTGGTTTTTCTTGGTAATGTAATCACAATACAAACAGCACCTATACAAGTTTCTATTTGGGGATGGTGCTTTTTTTGATGTTCATGCACATGTGTTTCTAATACACTCACATGTATTCAAACAGAATTTATATTTGGCTTAGATATGTGCTTATTAAGAATAATGATCTCTATATTCAGTTATTTCAAAAGTGCTTTTTAAAATATGCATTTATTATGGATTCATTTAAATTATTTTTAAACTATTCTAGATACATGAAGTAAAGAATTCTGTTAGAATCATCCCTATCACACGAAATTAAGAAAATAATTTGCTACCCCTGTTTTTATGAATTTGTTATTGTTATTATCTTCTACCTTAAAAAAAAACCTTCCCTGTCTCCCAGGGGCTCTGTTTTGGAACTTGAATTGCACCCTTTTCTGAAGATTCACATTGCATTTCATCTATGTTATAACAAAATATTTTTTTAAGTATTCATTTTGGGGTCATCTGTCCCACCAAAATTGATATCTCCAAGTGGATATGTTGGAGAACATGTTGATACTGATAACCTACTCCAAAATCCAGTATGTAACTACTCCTGAGGTGTGCACTGTTTGGTAAATAGGAAAAATACAGATAAATTATTATAATATGAAAGATAAGTTGTTATTATGTAATAAGTAATTAATTGTATCTCAACACCTTTCTTGACACATTTTAATGGTTTTTAAAGTTGTGCCTTTGAAATTAAATGTGGAGTTCCAAAGTTTTCACTACTAAGTTTAGGGTAGTAGTAAACATGATACAAACCTGGCCAAACATAAAACAAAATATTCTTAATTTCCAAAGGATCCCCTTTGGAAAGGGAAATTTAAAGGGATGCTACTAAATTTTATATCTTTTTAGGTTTTTTTCTCTAATTCTATCTACTTTTTTTTTTGGATACTAAAACATTTGGAATGACTTTGAATATAACTTTCAAAGATAGGGAAAATTTTCCTTATACAATGTACAAATGTTTGAGAAAAGCAGTTGTACCTTGATATTTAGAGAAATTATCATTGTAAACATAGATTAATTGAACTAGTTCAGTCAGATAGAATACATATAATTACACTTGGAAATCTTTTTTTTTTCCCCCAGAAAACAAAGACAATCAAAGCATTAAAATTTATATCAGAAATGTTGAGAATAACATAATAAAATCTCTGAGTTTATCTGTTTGAGTTATCTAATGTAAATGAGCATCAACTTATCTAAGGCAAACCAGACAGTGAAAGTAAGCCAACAGAAAACTACTATTCCCTTTATTCTATCTCTTTAAAAATATTTTGATATTTGGCAATAGTAAGATTTGATGGAGTTTACATAGTCAATAATTAGTTTCTATTTATAGTTTCTAAGATAATGTCAATTATTTTCATTTTTTTTAATGAATAAATCTACCATAAATAGCTTTGGCATATTCAAGGGAAAAAACATCACAATTTGTACATAACTCTTTCAATGTTATAGATGACTAAAGGGACAGCTGGGGAATATGAACAAGATTAGATAGTGACAAATGAACAAATGGTTGTTTTTATTTTTTTCTCACCACATATGTGCAAATCTACCATAAATAGCTTTGGCATATTCAAGGGAAAAAACATCACAATTTGTACATAACTTTTTCAATGTTATAGATGATTAAAGGGACAGCTGGGGAATATGAACAAGATTAGATAGTGACAAATGAACAAATGGTTGTTTTTATTTTTTTCTCACCACATATGTGCAATTCAGTAAAACAGAATTTTATATCACTATATTCCAAAAGGTATATATTTATTAATAAAATTTTCCACAGTGTGAGCATAGCTCAGTTTTGTAAGGGCACAGTACTATTGGTCACACATACACATACACACAGTGCTGCAAATAGACTTTTCCTCAGAGTGGTGTTTTGCTTACCCAGAGGATTAGTTAGATAATCCACATGGAAAAGACATTGCAAATTAGTTTCCCAGCCTAAATTCCCCTCGGTGTGAAGACTGCTATCATATACAATAAAAGAATAATATATCCTTCTAGAATCTACAGACTTTTATAACTTACTAAATTGAGTTTGAAAATCAGGAAATAAATGTTAACTACTAACATGCTGCCCTCTGTTTCCCTTAGTTACTCTGAGGTAGATAGGAAATGAACAAATTTCACGTTGATTGGAAACCAATCAACTTTATCACAGGCAAAAAGTAAAAATTTATAGCCTTATATTTTTATAAAGTGGTGGGTGAGGGTGGGAGGGGGGTGATTACTTTCTACTGGACCTGTAGAGTTTATTCATCTATCTTTCTTAATTTTTACTTAAGAAAAGCTCTATTAACCTCCTCATAGTGACTATATAGAAAATTCAAGATGAAACAATATTGATATTGTCTAAATAGACTTCTTAGCAATAAAATTAACCCATGTTTCTCTCTTTGTTCCATCCCTTTTGAGGCTCTGTTATGTAATCAGTCAAGATTTTTGTCTTAAAACAAAAGGCAACTCAGTTTGGAGACTTTTAAGTCAAATTTACATTTGTCTTGATTTGTGAGAGTTTCTGTAAACCCAAATATGAATTTTAAAAAAATCAAATAGTAGGGAAAGCAGTTATTGACTCTAATTCAACAGAAGCAAAGAAAAAAAAAAGTTTGTTGCTAAGCCTGTACTTTGCTCACGGAAAATGTGCCAATAGCTTGAGTGGCTGGATAACTCTTTGAGAACATAACGGATAACACATTAGAAGTTTTCTTTTTCTTTTGCATGTTACAGTGAAGAAACCAAGACACTAAAAGCAGCTTTCTGATTTGGAAGGCTGATGTCATCAATATGCTATTTTTGCTGTTTGCCAGGTTAACAGAATTTATTGCAGCAATTAATGCAAAACACATGTGCTGAAATACCCACATGAAAAATATAATTGCCCCAAACTTAATTTGCTACCTTTTAAAACCCTGTTTTAGCTACTTTTTCTCAAAGCTTCCACTTAAATAGAATACAAGTGTTTTTATGAAAGTGGAGATATATCACTACACTGTATTTTCTCACGTTAAGTAATTTAAGAATTATCTTTTAAATGGGGGAAAATTTACACAGGGAGTAAAGTCTACTTTTTGGACCATGTTCTACTTTCCCTCATTACTGACCTCTATGACAATTCCAATAGTTAATTCACACTTCATTTTTTATTTCCCCAAACCCTTAATAATCACACTCTAGTTCTATCAACAATTTTTTCACAATCTCTATGGAATTACTGACAAAAGCCTCTCTCCAGGGTGAGGAAAGGAGTGTTTGAGTGTCAGGAAAGAAAGTCAAAGGTAAGAATGTATGAAGAAAAGACATCACAGACATTTTCTCCTACTCTTTTGTCCACATCGAATTTTCTTTAACTTATTTCCATAACTGGCCCCCCACCCATGCAGATAATTGTAACTTACGAGTGGAACCACTTTGCCTTTTCAAAGTATTCTCACCTGTTTGCTTTCCTTCAATTTGTCACTCCAAAATTCTGAGTATTTCTAAATTATTCTTGCTAAGTAACAAATTAGTACGGTTCCTGGGATTAAAGTTGACAAGCTAGTGATTTTCCTGATACAAAGACCCCTCCCTGTTCACAGGCATTTGTGTACAGGAGAAAACATAGGAGGTTAAAATCAAAAGACCAAAACTAAAGAGGGTCTGGCTCAGTTATGACGTTATGATGATGTTTCCTCAGTTATAACAACAAGAGATGTCCTAAAACCTATTTTAGGGCTGCTTTATTGATTAAATGAAGTCCAGTAAGCAGTGAATGCTAACATAAGGGAAAAGTTTTTCTAACCAGTAAAATACTCTGCGATTATTTTCTCAATGCTGGGTATGGCACTGAAGAAATATTTTGTCTTGGAATCTACTGGTTTCAACAATTCTTTTATGAAAACACTGAAGTTTTGACACAGCCACAGAAATAGCATCATCCAACTATTAACCTATCTCCTCTGAACCATCGCCAGAAATCCTCTCCTGCTCATTCCATATTTATTTCCAAAGTCGGAAGAGGCAAAATTCTGCTTTAATAAAACAGTGCCAGTCAAACATGGGGCTTTGGGAGAAAACAGACAACTTTGAATTGTGCGCAGGAGAAAAGCTTATGGAACGTCCTCTTAGCAAGCACAAGGGGCCTAACAGGTGGCATCAATAGGTGGCTTTGCAAAAAACTGAAAAGATTCCTCGATTTAGTCTACCCAGCCAAGGAGAGGACAGTGTCTGAAAGACCAAGAAATAGCAAGGAGGTAGGGTCAAAAGCAGCAACCGGTACAGGAGGCTTCCCAGGCGCCTCGCGTGCGTCCCGAAGGAGCGAGGCGAGTAAGAGATGCTTTCCCAGCTCTGCAGGAAACCTTGCAGGACCTATATCCCACTCCTCCATCTGTCACCTGGTGGGCCCATAAACGTGGATGGAAAGGAGACCACGCCACTTCCCGATGCCAGACTGACACGGCTGTTAGCGGGGGGAGGCGGCGGAGCGATCAGAGAGCTCGGGTCAGTCTATCGCCTAGGTCAGGATGTGCCCGGCCCTTTCGAGCCGCGCGCGCTCTCTGGGCTGGACCGAGCCCCGGGTAAGGAGGTCCCCAGTGGCGAAGAGGACGCCGCGGCCGCCCAGCGCCAGCAGCACCGCGGCAGCAGGCAGAGGGCGCACGCTTGCCTCCTGCCCGCCCCAGCCTCCTCCAGGCGCTCCGGTCCGCCTCACTTTGCGCCTTCGCGCACTGCTCGCTCCAGCCTGCGCCACTGGCGGGAAGCGTCCAGTCCCGACCGCCAGGCGACAGAAACCCGAGCAGGGGCGCACCGGTCGCCAGCCCTGCCCCGGAGAGGTCGGGTCACGCTCGCCGCGCTCCGGGAACCGGCTTTGGCTACTGAACGCGGACAGACTCGTGCACAAAGAGCCCAGTGGCCCGCGGAGGACTCGAGGCTGGGCTACGCGGCCCTGGCGTTGTGATTTTATATGATCTCTAATCTGAGGAGAGGTGGAAAAGTAGTGATTTGTTGGGGGAAGACGCCGTTTAGCCTCTGCACCACTGAGCCTGCTCCTAGCAGCGGAGAGTAGTTTGTTATTAGGACGGCCTGGTGGTGGGTGTGGTGGCAGCGAGAAGCGCTTGCTCATCTCTCTGTTTGCCACATTAGACACTACGCGTAAAAATCTGCTTTGTGCTAAAATTTTTCTCAGAGCACACTTTTGTAATTTAATCAATGGTGGCAGCGAGAAGCGCTTGCTCATCTCTCTGTTTGCCACATTAGACACTACGCGTAAAAATTTGCTTTGTGCTAAAATTTTTCTCAGAGCACACTTTTGTAATTTAATCAATGTTATTAGCAAATGTGGGAAGTGTATGTAACGCGAGGAAAAAGAAACGCAGTCATCCCCTCCTGTGGCCACCCCCGTCCATGGCGAAGATTATTCACTACAGTTTGTTTGTACAGTGCTGCCACTTGTTTTATCCCCCTCCTTCCTCACCTATTATTCCCACTTCACCATGTTGGTTTGGATTATGTGGGTTTTCACCCTTTGCTTTGACTAGAACAGCAGGACATGGTTTAGAAAATGAAGGGGAGGTGGGAGGCGGTTCACACTCAGGGCTTCCAGTTTAATAACACCAGTCCAAGTTTGAGGCTTTATTTGCTGAACTGGTTTTGATTCCATCCACCCTCCACGTGCGTTCGCCCAGGCGTTCAAAGGGGAAAACATTCTTTGGCTTACACTCTTAAAACTTTCCTGGATGAAATATTTTCTTCTGGTGAAAAATCAAACGTGCGCAAATTTGAGAGAAGAAACGCCCCCCCCCCCTTTTTTTCCTAAAGTGTGCTGGGTTCTTAGGGATTTAATAAAAATTAGCCAGATGTTTTAAGTAATAAACGTCTTTTAAGCTAAAGATTTATATATTAACACTGGTTTTTACACTTCTCTACCTCTTCATCTTTCTAATCAACTTTTTTTTTTTCAATTGCAAATACTTTTTTTTTTTTTTTCCTGTTTGTAATTGACCACCCTTTTTCTATTTCAAAGAAAGCTGGTAGGAGGTAAACTAAAACTTGCTGACTTTCAGACTTTTCCTGGAGAAAACCTCCTGCCAGTTCCAAGAACTACCTGATAGTAGGCAGCTGGTAACAGACTACAGAGTGAAATCAAGGGGCGCACATGTATCCACATCCTGAACACAATGAGGAATGTCTTCCTAGACTGATTTGTGACTTGGAAGTCTTTGCATTTTATAAATGTCACGACATTGATTTTATTTCTGAAATCGTTACAGAAGAATTAGCTAAGGTTTTCAAATTTTTGAGAAATCAATTTCTTATCCTGGTTTTCTGTATAATATAATGAACATTTTACACCCCCAGTCAACTCTTCAATTGAAGAGTTGGAATCTGTGGAAAACTACTTGCGCACTTGGTAAAAACCCTTTATTGACCCTCCCTGGTGATAAAATCCAGATCTCTGAAATAACCAAAAAGGCAACACCTGCGTCTGTTCTTCTAAATCTTTTCTTAAACAGGAATTAATAGAACAAGGTTTGTTAAATAGTTTAAAGGAAAAATGCGTATGTTAAAAAATAAACAAAGTTGAGTATCTTAACAAAAAATGACTTTTTAAACTTAGTGTTCTTCCAAGAAATACATATTTCCCCTTACATGTAGTATTATGCCAAACAAAATCATTGGAAAATGACTCAAATCAAAGGTAGCCCACATCACAGATTTTTTAGTAAGTAAATGTCTGTAAGAACTTGTCGAGTTTTGATGATTTGTGGAAAGTTTTATTATTTTCTTGAAGATTTTATTACTTGGAAAATGTAACTCTCAAGAACACTTCTTGCTGTTTCCATTTGCGTTGAAGTTAGTAAATCAAATATAGTGTGGAAATATGTTTTGCCTTTAAAAATCCTTCGCATATGTATCTGATTATTTGATATCTAAAAATTGCATTTATTTTATTTCAGAAAAATTTCAAAGTTTTGGGAACAATTTTAACATTTAGGAATATTTATAAAGATAGTTATTGTGAGAAAATATGAAAAGTGATTACACCCTTAAAGAACAAACCAAAATTTGGATATTAAAATGTGTTCATATGTATTAACATATAAACAAGATAAAGAATCTTACCATGTCCTTTCTTTAAAAATCAATTTATTAAGGGTCAAGGTGAAACTGCTAAATTATTATTCATTGCAAGGAGCAAACCGTAATTACATTTAAGTAATAAAAACTTACATGAAACTTTCTAAACCAACTAAACTATGTTAAAAAGATACCTTTAAGTTCTAATTGTGTACAGTATTTAGTTTTAAATGTTCATATTAGTTTAAAGTATTTTTCACTATAGCTCCCAATTTTTAGTGTTTCATTGGAAAGACAACTTTATATAAAATACAACCATGATCTAACACGTGGCAATGGTGTTTTATTATATGTAGTTTCCCTTTTATAGTTACAGTTGCTTCTGAGTTATAAATATTATCCAACTGATTAACTGATTTTTACCTTAAAATAGGCAGAAAATTATATCAACCACAGCAGCAATAGTAGGAAAAAAAAGTATAAAATTGAAAATGTTGACAGTTACAGTGAAGCTGTTTGATTAACTGATTTTTACCTTAAAATAGGCAGAAAATTATATCAACCACAGCAGCAATAGTAGAAAAAAAAAGTATAAAATTGAAAATGTTGACAGTTACAGTGAAGCTGTTTTTTTTTTTTAAATAAATCTATTGATATTGCCAGAACATTTAATATTTGAAGAGATTTTAGTTGCTTATTTATGACAGGGACTGCATGGTATGATGTGTGAAACACAAAAATTAGGAGAATGTTATCATAGTGAACATTTTCCCCACTTGAATTATTATTATCAATATTAGTCTTTAGGAAGATGTAGATTCCTAATGAATTGATTTCATGATAAATTTTGAGAGGTTACAAGAAGTTCCTTTCCGGCACAATCAAAATATTATCATAGCAATTCAAATTGTCAGTAAAAGCTTAAACAAATTTGCTGATAATCCTGTTAATGACCTAGGTCAAGTGTTAACTGTTGTGGGTTATAAAATAGTGAAATTAAGGTTTCTCCTACCTCCAGGCAAATAGCACAGTTCTAACTGTTGGAGAGGACGTAGGGGTGAGCTATTAGAAAGGCTATTAAATTACAAAATGTATAATGCATTCAATTATTTAGTCTAGCATGAAGAAATGCTATTAAAAGCAAATGTAAACCATCTTCCAAAAAAACTCCTATTAAGATGATATGATAGCTTAGTTCTCTATTAATGTTGCAATCACAATGTACTCTTAGAACATATGTGTTTATATATGAAAAAGTGATGCCAATTCTTGGTAGTTTTTAAAAAAGAGAAGAATTCATTATTTATTTATTTATTGTCTCTAACATTGGCCTAGCGCTCAACAGAAAGTATATAGCATTCATCTGCAAGTTCTATTTTTAAGCTTTAAACAATCTCATGGCCTCCTCTAGTATTTAGATTTATGTTCAGGGAATGCATTTCATAGAAACAGTGTCCCAACTTCTCACCCCCTCCCCCAAGAAGTCTTCCAAAATAAGTAGTATATAAATATGTAGATGTCATTTTAGTCAGTTTTATTTTGAAAGCTCTGATTTTCAGTGGAAAGAGATCTATGGGTAAATATTAATCCAATTTATGAACACTTCTGGGTGGAAAATGATTTAGTGTATTATGTCCTGATGATTAAGCAGTGAATTCTGCCTCGAACTACTTCAAATGTACTAAGGTGTTTATAGAGAGTAATTCAATTCTAAAAGAGGTTAAACTAATAGCAGTCAATAACTTTAATTTATATCAAGTTTTAACCTTTTTTCAATGTTATTTCTATTTACCATCATCATAATCCATCTGGGATGGGGACAGAGAGCAAGAACTTTCTAATACATAATGTAGCAATCACAATTTATATATATATACATTGTATACCCAAACATACACAAGGTGTGTCTTAAAAAGAATTTGCATTTGTTTATTCCTGTTTCATTGAATTAATATTCATTAATTTTACATGGGTATGAATAAGTTTACAGGGTCATTTTTTACTCTTTTAATTTATTTAAAGTTTATGTTTTCCACAAAAATATTGACTCAGCTATATTCCTCTGTATTATTAATTCAGTAATAGTCATTATCAAAATAGTTTACAAACATTTCTTCAGAAAAAATACAATTTATCATAGTAATGTGGGAATTATAATACTATTTTTCTAGTTATTGTCAATATTTTAATATCTTCAAAAAAACAAAAAAGATTAGAAGAAACTAATTTAACTCATCGATATGTTACTCATTATACAAATGACTACTCTTGCCTTTCATTCATGAAGAATGATGGACCATTACTTTCAAATAAACATTTTAATTTGGTTTGTAAAAAAAAAGTCATTTGTGGGTAAGATTATTTTCTTGATTATTATATTTTAGAATTTTCAACTTTCCAATTAAAAAGACAGAAAAAAATTCATAAAATCTGCCAAATTGATAAAGGCAGCCACTAAGGAAAGATGGAAATTAAACTGCTCTATTAGCCATGAAAGTAGGTCACCAAATATGGGAGGCAGTTTTTATATTTAATGAAAAAGTTTCTAAATATTTTGTTTTTACTTGTGTCTTTAAAATAATGTATACAGTATGCAACAGTATTGGCTTGACAATTTTTTTTTTTTAGTGAGTGATATATACAATGTGGTGTTTGTACATCCATGGCTCAGAATGGCTAACTTGCAAAATAAATTGCTAAATGTTATGGTTATAACTTCAAAATCATTAAGAGGAAATCAAAGTTGTAAGTGTTGCTTTAAAACAATCAATTATTCACAGAAGTTTGTCGTAAGAGTTAATGATTGTATTCACAAATTATTAAAGATAGATCACAAAAGGTACACAGGAAAAAGGCAATGTATCTATTAAGTACAGAATCTTATAGGAAACATTGGTGTCCTTAATATTAAGCATGCACTTTAATCCATTGAAAAGGGATGAATGCCCATTACAAGGAAAATAAATAACCCAACATCAAGGAAATGCCATTTGCTGCTTATGCATATTCTTTATTAATTTTCTATTCATCTATTTACTATATCTACCCAGGAGCTATTCACTATTCATTAAATACATTCTCCTGTTTCTACATAAGCCTTTAAACAAAGAGAATCCAACCTAAACTTACGGTAAATTCCTGCCAATATTACTTATGTTAATGTGGCATATGCTGCTCATTAGAACCTGTACCACAGAGCAAGCAAACCATCTCCTGGCGAGGTACCATCGCTTCAATACAGCAGTTGCAACATAAACACACACACAAACCCACACACACCACGACTTCAACAAACTCTAATTTCTCTTTAGCCCATTCATAAATGCCAGGATCCCAAGTTGGAACAACCTGTCATTACCTTTAAACACTCTAAAGAATCTAGAGAGGAGGGTTGAATTTTCTTTTAAACTTCCCAGAGAACCACATGGTCATAATTAGAAAACGAAATACCGCCTTGACTATTTCGCAATTAGCATACTGGGTTGTAAAACTGAAGGATTTTCTTTCTCTCTTTCTGCTTCAAACTGGCAAACAAGGTAATTGCTTGAATTGGTATCAGATTAAAACCATATTTTGAAGGTTTAGACAATCCAAAATTATCTCCCAAAGTGTGTTAGAAGACAGCCGAAAATAAAAGCCCATCTCTCGCTTACTCTCAGAGCGAAGTGCTTTATTCCGAGGCACCTTGGCGACGTGAAAAGGCTGGGTGAGAACGTGCTGTGCAGAGCGTTGCCCCGCGGGGCAGGGCTGTGCGCGTCGCGGTACCTGGCTTACCTTCATTGGAAGGCTGGAGAATCAGATCCCCGAGGCAGCTGAGAAGGGAGCCGCCGAGGAGGAGGAGGATGGAGAGGTGACAGTCCATGTTGCTGGTGCAGAGGGCAGTGAGAGGAGCATATCTCCATGAAGCATGCCACTGATGTGAAGGGGAGCTCTCTGATTGCTGGAGAAGTTACCATGCTCCGCTCGCAGGCTGATGTCAAGTTTGACACTAGAGATAAGGAGGAGTCTGGCTGCCTTTCCTCGAACCTCGCTCAGGGACGGCCCTGGGTCCTAGCGCCGTCGGAGACGAGCGCCGATGGGGAGCGGACGGCGGGCGGCTCCCTGATGGCTCCGAAGCGCGGAGGGTGGGAGTGGG
>NW_007727156.1:417898-425047 GCF_000696425.1 Galeopterus variegatus | reverse complement strand
GGGGGGGGGGGGGGGGCGATGCCAGTGGGGCAGGAAACGCAGAAGCTGTGATGGGGCCGGGGTGGAGAGCAGCGGAGAAAGAGAAGAACACCTCTTCATTTTCAATGGGAAGCAGCAATTTCATGAAACCAGAAACCCTGATAAGGAGTGTCGTAAGGCAGTGTGTGAGTGGAAAAGAAACAAAAATGCCAAAGAAATGTGTGTTATTAAAGAATTGGAACATTTTATTTAAAAAAAAAATCAGTGATGATTGTATAATTAAAAGAACAATTAGGGTTGTTCCTTTACTATGTTCAAGTTAGTCATCACTCTCTAGCAGTCCTTTATGGTTCAGAAAGACACTAACACACCCTAGGTCAGAAAGTCTCTACAGTTCTACACCAAGTGGTATCAGGGCTTTTAAATAGATCTGGCACAGTTATTCCAGTGCACATACCGTTCACTTTGGTTTTCCGAACTGAGAAGCAACCTTCAGCATTGTAATGAAGTGAAAAACCCCAGCCCTAGCAGTAGCCCCAGATCAGGATCCCTCTCTTGTTCTGAGCTGCAAAAGTAATACAAATCAAACGTAAAGTTCTTCGCAATACATACCCCAGTCCTTCATCCAGCATTAGAATATCTGGGATCTGTGAGAGAAACAAGCCATAATTCACAGCTCTCCATTCAGCTTTCAGCCAGTAATCATCTGCTAGTATTGGGATACTGTTCTTTATCATTCCAAATTCAATGGCTAAATAATAATGTCCTTGTACCTCCTCATATGCTTTACACCATGATTACAAATGGTCTCTCATTTCCAATCCCCTTGTTGAACAATATGATTACAATCTATTCCAGCCAAATAATTTTGTGATTTATATATTAAGAACAATTCCTACTTATCTTTAAAATATCCCCCAGAAAATGATCACTCAGGTATTCTCCCATCCATCTATTGCTTCCTATTCTAAAAAGAAAACAAGATTATTATATTCCTTGCACAACACCAGAAAGTAAAGCTATGCTGTCAACTTTAAGATCAGTGATCAATTTTAGAGCTCTAGGTAGCAAAATCTAAAGAGTTTGAAAAGGCCTTCCTAATGAGATATTCATTTCACAAACACTATGCGTTTAATGAGAGAACACAATTTTCACTTTTCTTATAATAGCTTGTTGGGTGAAATGGGGAAAGTGGCATTGGGGAGAAGAAGACAGGAGGGAAAAAGAGGGACACTGCTCACTTTTCTTTGTGTGCCTTGTTACTTTGTATCTCTAACTTCTTCCCACATTATGTCACCAGAGCCTGGAGAACCTTCTTTAAGTGCCAAGTCTGTCAGAATTGAAAATCATGACAGATACTGAACAGAGGACATAGATAGCGATGCCTCTGTGGCATTTTTTAAAGTTCCAGCACAACACTTACATTGTTTTAGGGTTAGATAGATTTTTTTTTTCTGAAGCATGAAAGAAACTATGACCTTATTTAGAGTTAACAATTTGAAAACGTTTTTGGAAGAACATGCCAGTGTGCTGGCATGCGCACATAGTGGCCTCCTCATGCAACGTCTCTTTTCGCTTTTAAAAACTGGTTGTCACTGTGGAGAAAGGCATTCATGTTTGAAGGAAGTTATAAGAGTGTCAAAATGAGTAAAACTCAATACATGGCCTGGGAATATCATGTAAGCCATATAGGATCTCTAAATTGTACATGCTCTAGGTCAAGACACATCAGACAATACGTAAAGAATTTCCAACGATCTCAGCATCCTTCTGGATAAATGTAAAAAGAGTGATGCCAACAATCGGGAGAGCAATGGACTTGGTTACAGTAGGAGGTGGAAGGATAAAGGTGAGGGCAGCAGATTCAGAGAAGGCTTTATCAGGAACATGGTGCTTGAGTTACAGCTTGAAGAATGGGTTGGAGTTCGGTATTTGAAGAATGGTTCAGAAGGTCCTCCAGTCAGGCAGATGGGACATAAACAAAACTGGCATAGGGTCCAACAGAGGGGAAAAAAATAAGAAAAAAATAAAAGAAAAAAAAAGTATCTGGCATAATTACAGCATAAAGTATTTATGGTACAAAAAGTGCCAGGATTCGAGGAGGTGGAGGGTGTGACGGAGTGCAGGAAAATGCTCTTCAAAGGGCAGATTGGAGCCTATGCAGAGATGTAAATGACTTTACAATGTAGTCTAGACTGAAGAGAGACATCGATAGAATTTCAGCAAGGAATAAACCGATCAGATGTGAGTTTTAGGAATAAATTTTATTGATAGCATAGAAGAGGTGTCTCTACCTGTGGTTACATGGGCCACCTGCTATTGAAGTACCTGGAATGCTTAATAACAGTGACCACTTCTCACCGCAGACCTTCTGACTCTGAATCTCTGAGGATGGGACCCGGGAATCTGTAACTTAACGAGCTTCTCAGGTGATCCCTGTGATCCTTGGTGCTTAAGAACCACTGCTGAGCATGAAAGAGGGAAAATCAGAGGCAGCTTAAGAACCACTGCTGAGCATGAAAGAGGGAAAATCAGAGGCAGGCATGTTGGATATGATACTATTTTTAAAGTAAAACTGAAGTGATCAGGAACTAAACTAGGAACTCTCAGAAAGGAGGAAGATAAAAGAGGAAATAAAGAGATCCCTGGAGGAAATGGCAATTGAGTGGAATCTAGAAAGAGGGATTTTGAAGAAAAATATCCTCAGAAGATAAACTAAACATGAAAACAAGCTTCTGGAGGAAATGAGAAATACCTCTATTATTAGAGCATAGATTTTGGGGTGGTGTTGGGGGTATGGGAAGGAGGAGTCAGAAAGGCTTTAGAAAGAACAAGAGTTCTGTGAGTTCTTCCGAGAAGCTTGGAATTGGGGTTGATGTGGGGAGCAGAGACATAATTTTATTTGCATTTAAGAAGGATCTTTTAAATATATTTAAGAAAAGAGGGGAAAATGGAAACAAAAAGACAGCAATTAGGAGCCAAGAGACCAATTAGGAGCCCTTTGAAATAAGGTAGACAGTATAATGGACAGATTACCAGTGGGTTTCATGAATCAGACCAACCTAGGGGACTGCCCTGGCTCTAACACTCTGAGGAAAATTCAGGCCATAGCAGGTCCTATCTCATAAGGATGTTGTAAGGATTTTATGAGATTTGGGGTGGTAAAATAAAGCATTAACTTAGTGTTTGACATATTAAAAGCATTCAATACATTTAAGTCTAGATCCAAAGGAGAGATCTAGACAGTGTGATACGTAGCAGTAACAGTAGAACTACAAACCACACAGATATAAGTGGGGGAACTGGTAAAACTTTATAATAGATTGATTATGAAAAATGAGGTAGTTGGAAGTATCTAGAAGATATTAGCATTCCTGGCTTGAGGGAGGAGGTGGTCAGGAGTATAAGAGAGGTTTGAGGAGAGAGAATGGGCATGGGATATAAAGATTTCTATTTTACGTATATTTAGTTGAAATGTCCTGAGGGAAATTCAAGGGTAAATGAACTATTAGGAGACAAAGAACTTGACTGAAGTTGTTCCTTTAGAAATTATTGATATATAAAAATTAGTAGATACATTCATGTAAGCAAAGCATTAGCAAGAATGAAACAGAAGGCAGAAGTAGTAAAGAGCAAAGGACTAGAAGACAATAGTGTATTAGAAGCCAAGCTTGTTAAAAATATTTTTATATGGAGTTCATTGTTAACAGTGGTGCATGCAAAAAAAAAAAAAAATTCAGCAAGGTGTTGACTAGAAAGTGATAATTGGATTTGACCACATTTTTGCTAAATCCAACTCTGAATCCACTGCCCTCATCTCCATCCCTCCCATGCCTACTGTAGCCAAGTTCATTGCTCTCTCCATTTATTGGCATCACTCTCTTTACATCTATCCAAAATGGTTCTGAGATTGTGGAAACTCTTTAGTTACTCTTTACTGACTTCTCTTGACCTGGAGACTGTAGTACAATTTAGAGATCCAATGTCATTTACATTATATTCCCAGGCCAGCTATTCCTTTTTACTCATTTGGGTTCTCTCGTAGCTTCCTTCAAACATGAACGCCTCTTTCCACAGGGTAGTTGTGATGGCTGGTAGTAACAGTGTTGGCAGAGTAATGAGGCTACAAGTTGGATTAAGATAGAGGAGTAAGTGAAAGGTGAGGAAGTAGAAACAGTAAGTGTACTACTCTTTCAAGGAGGTAAGCTTAGAGGAGAAGACAAGTCTAGAAAAAAGGAAAGCAAGATCCAATGAATCTATTCTAAAATGGAAGAGGGGAATACATTTTTCTCTCAGGTGCTTAGCTGACTAGTGGTACAATTAATTCACAAGAAACACAGTGGATCAAATTTTGGATGTGGAGGAAAGGTAAGAAAATAATGAGTTGTGTTTAGGATGTATTGAGATCCAAGTGCAGAAACTTAAACCAGTAGTTAAGTATCAAATAAGAATCCCAGAAGGAAAGGCAGAATATGAACTGCAAGTTAGGAAATCACTGGCAAATTGGTAGTGCTTAATCTATGGGAGTAAATGAAATTGCCCAGAAATATTATAAACAGTGAGGGGGAAAGAGGACATGGAATATAATTCTGATTAAATAAGACATACAAAAGGCAGAAGGAGGCTGAATAATTATCATAATAAATTGAATAAGAGTAAATATCATAAAAGAAAGGAAGACAGAATGAATCAGAGAGGACAACAGAGATGAAACTTCAGGAAAAGGACAATCAACCAAAAATAAGGTATTTTTTAAAAAAATTTTAAATTTATTTTAATTGTACATATTTTTGGAGTACAGTGTGCTGTTTGAATCCATGCATATATTGTACAATGATTCGCTTAAGGTATATAGCATATCCATTACCTAAACATTTATCTTTTCTTTGTAGTGATTATGGTCAAAATTCCCTTTTCCAGTTATTAGAAATATACAGTACAATATTATCAGCTCTAGTTTGCCTAGAACACCAGAAGTTATTCTTCCTATCTACCTGTACATTTGTATCCGTGAATTTGCCTCTTCCCCTACCCCTCGGGACCCCTTCCCTTCCCAGCCTCTGGTAGCCATTATTCAACCCTTTTAAAAATAAGGTAGTGTGATCAAGATTGAAAATGAAATGGTTTTTCTAGTTAATGGAAAGGAAACAAGATTGGGAATCTTCTCCCAGAAAATTATATTTAGAGCTGCAAAATTCTTTACAGCCTATCATTTTATAATTAGAGAAAGAGCAAAACATTAGTGACTTCATTATGTTTACACAGTCAAAAGCAGTGATAGGGAAAGTATCTCAAGGATCCTGCCATTATACAAAGAAAATATTTTTTAAAAATTCTTATGGGAAACTTTACAGGAAATATACTAAGTGTTTGAAGGTGATTAGAAGAATAGAATAATCTAAGAAAGCTTCCTGAAGGATAATGATTTTTCAGGACAACTACTGAATTTTGGATTTGAAAATAGTCACAGTAATTGCACAAATTAATTTGCTCTATTTTAACTGATATCCAGTGAATTGATGTCTTGAGTTTAAACATTCAAACAAACAATATAAAATTAGCATGCCTGAATTAATTGAATAATGCTAATTAGAAACTAGAAAGATTTCATCCATTTGCTATAAAACTGTCAAAAGAAAAGCAAAAGAAACCAAGATCATAAATATGATTTGCTTGTTAGGATTAACCAATGCTACTTAACACATACTCTTACATTCGCTTTTATGATTACCGTTAAAACATTTCTCCATTTTTAAAACAACCTTTAGTACTACCATTACTTCCTAGTCTTCCATTTCTCTTGCCAAAAGACAGTCAAAACAAGCCAAGAGTTCCTCTTGGAATCTAAGGAGAGTATCTCAAAGCTCTGAGCAGTCTGAGCAGCAGCATATGGGGCTTGAGGCAGTGGAGAGAGAAGGGGGTGTTTTGATTGATGTAGTACTTATAATTCTTTTAAATCCATTTTTGAGAAATAATTGTATATATCTACACACATATGTACATTCATATATGTAAATTTATACATGCAAATATGAAATATTGTATTGATACACTATCCAATTGTAGTTTCTAGAGAAGGTCTTGTTAATATGCAGAATCTATTTTATTAAATTTAGGGCAGGGCTTGAGATTTTGCATTTCCAAGAAGCTCTTAGGTGATGTCTGCTGCAAGTCTGATAACACTTTGGCAAAATTCTAGAATACATATACTTTTTTTTTTTGGAAAATTAGTATAAACATGGAGATATACTGAATGTTTAAATACAAATATTAAAATATTAAAAAGTCAGATACAGTAAAGATACAGGAATACACTGCTCAATCAATTCAATCTTATTAATCCCAGTAAACTTTAAGATAAACCTACTTCTCCAGTAAGCCAGTTAGATAATACTATAGTACCATAAATCCCTCTCTTCTTGAAGGTGTGTAGTCAAGACTACTCCATCTTTACTATAAACTCTTATTTCACTTTTATCTAAATCACTCTTGTAAGCATTTTATCATTTATTGCTCTGCATTGTTATTTAACTGTTTCAAGTGTATGAACTGTCTGCCCAATGTTTTAAGTTTCTTAATAACAAATTAAATACCTAATATTGTCTTGAAGAGTAGACACACTGTTCAGCACAGTAATGTATAATGATCTATTTCATTTGTTTCAGATAAGTTGAACATGTGATAATGATATTTTGACAATAATTTCTTGAGATATGTATTAAGAGACCAATTTCAACTTCCAAAGGAGATTTGCAAGGCTTAACAAACATAAGAAAACCACCATGAAAACCCATGATAATACAAAATGAATTTGTTTATAAGTATTAGGAAGTTTACCTAAAGATGAAAAAATAATGTCCCTTCATTTCTTATCAATTAATTTTAAATAGAAAATGGCATTTTCATTTTCTCAATGTATTGTTACATGGTTCAATAAAACAAGTAATAGCAATATGGCCTATTGACTGAAGAGAATTTTTCTAAGGATGTCATAACAGATGATATATTTATGGCTCAGGTAAAAATGTAGGTGCACCCAAAGCACTTTTTCATGTAAAGCAAAAGGTGGTAAAGGATTATTTTTTGAGAACACGTGGCTTCAATTTTGTTTCTAAAGTATCTCCTAAGCCTGAACATAAAATAGCATTACTCAATACAGAAAAATAAAGT
>NW_007727156.1:415178-416503 GCF_000696425.1 Galeopterus variegatus | reverse complement strand
TCTGTCTGTTGGAGGTACCACCACATCTAAACAAACGAAGGAGCGGTGGCATATGCCAGTCCATCCTTCACTCGATTTCACGAAAGATTTTTTTATTGTCAAGCCCCTGGCTTAGGAAACTGCTATAGACCATCGACTCCACTAGAGGGCTCTAAAGAGGCAGCAGCCACTGCAGGTGTTTAGATCTGTTTAGATCTGTTCATTGACACAGATAGTTGACATAGAGGCCTTCACAGGAGTTAGCAGAGTTTTATTTTTAGGTTCAGGTTAATTAATTTCTTGATTGGTAGTAATTAAGGACGGTTATGGATACCTATGCACATCTGTGAGTTTTATTTAATCATATAACCTTCTTGCACTTACCTTATCTGGAACCTATGATGAGTTCATTATATCCCTGAGGAATCAAAAAAAGATGTCATATTTGATTCCTAGTCCAGAGAAATCAACCCATTTCCACAATAAATAGTGTTGACATGGTGACACATTTTCTTCTTTATCATTCTCCTTTATAGGCAGTGTACTTCATTAAATTCTCCATTAAAATGTCTAATGAGAATGATGTGAAAGATCTACAGTCTATTACAGACATTTTCTGCAAAATATCTGTTTTTAGTAAAATTTACTTTAAAGCATAAGGAAATATGATAAAATTGACAATAAAATAAACAGGATCTCCAAAACGGATAGTTGTTACCTAAGTAGTACCTCTCGGGTGTGGGGAAGAGAAAAAAAAGGGCTCACCTATAGCAATTATAGAAAAAGTATTGTGTGGGCCGGCCCGGTGGCGCACTGGAGAGTGTGCNTTCTAAAGTATCTCCTAAGCCTGAACATAAAATAGCATTACTCAATACAGAAAAATAAAGTTATTATGTGCTTGTCTAACCATAGTCGTTAATTCAGCTGGGAACCGGAAAAATAATCCATATTAAGTCATAGAGGTCTTATATTCAACAGTGTCAAACATTTGTGATTTTTCACGGATGCTCTGATTTCCACAACTGCCCAAATAACCTCACCTGCTTTTCCAATTTGTTTCCTAGACTACACTGCAGGTCAGTCAATACAGTGGTTAAATAATGATAAATAACTTAAAATGTGGCAGGTAGTCCACATCGTAGTGTCACTCATCTGTACCCATGTGATATTTCCCATGTTGAAATGGAAATTACTCCCACTTCAAACTCTAGGTTTTTATATATCCAACTATATTTCCTTAAATAAAAATAATAATCACATTTTTCAGAGATGATTGAAACTCAAAGGTAACTCAACTTGAAAAATTAATCATGGCAAGAGGGATTACACCTAAAACACTTAAAAAT
>NW_007727156.1:412078-413299 GCF_000696425.1 Galeopterus variegatus | reverse complement strand
ATCCCATTGCCGGTCAGTAAAAAAAAGATAAAAAGGGAAAAAAAAAAAAAAGTATTGTGGAGAGCAACAATTAGAGGGAAAACTTAATAATTTTGTCTTAGCACTTTAATTTAAAGGTATACAACTTCAAGAAGGATTAAAAGAAAAATGTATAGATGAAATGTACTAATTATTTTTATGCAGCAACATAACTAACAATCCTGTGGAATGTGTCTTGCGCCCATCAGTAAAAGTGGCTTACCGCAGTCTGATTTTCAAAAGGAAGATGGTACATTTTTTGAACAAGTACAGAAAAATTCTTGTAAGGATGATCTTCTCTGGAGGGGAAAATGCCTAGCTTAGAAAAACTAATTTATTTTCTATCTCTACTTTAAAAACTTGCAATTATCTATTTTTAATATTTTTCAGAGTGGATATTTGCACAACTCTTATAATATTTAACAATGATCTGCTTAACAATATTCTAAGTCAGGATTATATTTGATGGGTTGCTGGTTACTTTTCACTTATGGTGTAATATGCCAAACTTAAGAAATACCATATTGTATTTTGATGAACCCATTGAAGTCCAGAATACTGCATTCGTAGAAATATTCTTATCAGGATAGTCCATGATGCTAACCAGCCTTACGAACCACTTGTGATGAAAGTCTAAACCTGCCAAAAGATGATCTCATCCAAAACACTCCATAATTCAGCAAATAAAATGTAAGTATGAAAGGAGCAGAGATTTTGGTCTGTTATTTTTTTCATTACTGTATTTTCAGCATCTAGAACAGTGTCCAGCACACAGTAAGTCTACAATAAATATTTGTTGAGTTGAATGAAAAAAGGATGATGTAAATTATGGGTATAGAACTCATATTCATAATAATATATTTAAAGTTCTTTGTTGTTATTTCGTCCCTTTTCTTGGATTCAGTTTATGCCTGACTTCAACACCCTACCTGTTAGTTTGCTTCTTTCATTTGTCCTTTCAAACAGTTTAATGCAGCCCAGAAATGTAGGCACAGGAAGTTAATTGCATAGCAATGATTTAGTAAGATTATTCCATTGTATTTGAATAAATACGGTTATTGTATTTTTGTTAAAAAATTAATCTAGTAATCTTATATTGTCTCTTTAAAAACATAAATAACTGGTTGACTAAATAATATTAAATGGCTATTTAAATGAACTATTGACCCTAGAGAGAGTTAGCCAAAAATTATTATTCAGGCA
>NW_007727156.1:409043-411698 GCF_000696425.1 Galeopterus variegatus | reverse complement strand
ATGGCTATTTAAATGAACTATTGACCCTAGAGAGAGTTAGCCAAAAATTATTATTCAGGCAATTGATAAATATCAGAACACTTTTCTGTGTATCTATTTAATTGATTTAACAATCTTTATGTTAACTTATTATCATTCATAATAAATTGATTTTATACAAAGGAATTTAAAGGGTGAGGAAAGCAAACAAAACTACAATTTAACAAAACAATGCAAATATTTTCAATGTGCAAGGTAGTTCTATTTACTTTTAATTTTTTGAAATTTAAAATCCTCAAATGCAATATTTTATTTTATGTTTTTTCCTCCAAATAATAAAAAGAGCATTATTATTCCATTAAGCTTCCAACAAATCAAACCACACAGACAGAAAGCTCTAGGCCTCATGTGTGCATAGATAATAAGAGAATAACCATTATGCATGAATATTTAAAATTACTGCAGAAGTAATCAATCATTATATCCAGTCGAATTTTTAAAAAAGCTATCTAATTGGGATGGGGAGGAATGGATAGGGGAAGAACAGAGGATTTTTAGGGCAGTAAAAACGCTACATATGATATAGTAATGATTTATACATGTCATTAAACATTTGTCTAAACCCATAGAATGTACAACACCAAGAGTGAACCCTAATGTAAAAAGTTACAAACTTTGGGTGATGATGATGTGTCAATATGAATCTCAAACTGATCTAAAAAAGTAAAGTCTATTAAAAAAATGCAATGTCCAGAAAGTTTAGTTTGTATTTTTAATTAATTGCACCACATGTAGTAATACTCATTTTATGGACATCGATATCGAGTAAACTGTCAATATATTTTTTTAAATCACAAAATACCCTTGTGTTGAGAGAAGTGAATGCAACATCTGATTTGTGGAAAGAGAGCCTGGTTGGTAGCCATGAGATTTAAAGTCCTTATTTTTCGTCAGGACAAGAACAAACAGGACAAGATAGTGTCAACCAAGTCCCTTTACATTGATCTACGAGTTCACATGTTGGCTCATATCTATAATATAGTTCTTTAAATACTTAATTTATTTTCTTCATTAACCTCAAATTATCTGAACACTCTTTTACAACCACTTAACACTTTGTCAATCTTAAGGCAAGAACTCAGAGAAAAATTTTAATGCATTATTTTCAAGGTTAAAAGAAAAACCTCGCCCCTTCATCTTTATTTAAATATTTAGTTATTCAAGAATTTAAGAATCAACAGGGCCAACTTTGGATGAAGAGCCAACTTTCTAGTAGGACTAACAAACAGAATTCAGCTCATTCAACAACAGTTTCTGAATATTATAGAGAGGTTTTCCAACATGGAAAAATGAGTTCCCTTTTATGCTTCTATGATTTATGGATCTCTGAAGTCTGAGAATAAAAAACAGTGCATGATGTTTCACTAAGACCTACTACATTGGGGAGTTTTTCAAAGAAATCTTAGGATGTGGAATTCTTGAAACATACTTCATTATGTTATATTACAATAAAATTAATAGAAAAATTAAAATGGGAAGAAAAAAAGGATGATGTAAATTATGGGTATAGAAGATTTATAATTCCCCCAAATCATCCTAACACCCGAAATATGTTCTAGTGGGTATTTTTGCTCAGTCACAATCTCTCCAGAAAGTTCTTAGAGGAATAAGGCAAATATAACTTTAAGTGACAGACACGTATTCAATCTACCTATCCAGCCACCACTTTCTGTCACCTTACTCTGCATGTAGGAGCACTGGGTAATTATTTAGAAATTAATGTGTGTTCTCATTTTTAGTTCCTTTCCAGAGGTCTTCTTAAGAACATATTTTTCATCTGTCCTTTCTTTCTTATCAGCTGGCTAATCACAACTTTGCATATTTTAGAGGTCCGTCTCACTGCTTGCTAATGAATGACTTCAGAGGAAGGCTGAACAGGATAATTAAGCAATGAAAGGCAGCAACTAGAGCTGGAAGGGAAGTGAGGATAAGAGTAAATGTTCAAGTTCAAGACATATAAAAGGCATGAACTCTTGAAAGATGATTAGATAACAGGTCAGAATTAGGGATCAATACATGCATTTTATTTGTGATTTATATTGAGTAGTGTTTATGATCCTGTATTTTTCTTCTAGACAAGTAAAAATGGAAAATGAAAGTAAAGAGAAAGTAAAAACATATGGCATAGTGTGAAGTTTAACAAGTACAGACACCTCCCCCTTGATAGTTATCACCTTAGTGATATTGACTTAAGCTATTTTCCTAAAAACAGTAATTTGATTATGAAGAACTATGTTTTCCTTCACGAATTTTAAAATTCCAAAATTCAATTCTTCAAAATTTAGATTTAAGAAATACTAGCCAAAGACAGATTAAAAGAATATAATTAGTTAAATGTATTTGTTTGCTATACTATTAATTTATGTTTATTAATGCACATTTTAAAAACACCTAACCTGATCAAAAATATATACTATGAAGAATATTAATTTGAAAAGCTGAAAGAGGGTGTATCTATTGATTTTGGGGGAAAACCAGCATGCCAGATATACTTCTCTGAAGATATTTCTACCAGAAAATGGAATGCTGGGATTTTCTTAAAGAAAATGGCCCCAGATGGGCCGGCCCAGTGGCGCACTGCTACAGTGCGCCGCTTGGGAGCGCGGCGGCGCTCCC
>NW_007727156.1:406661-408253 GCF_000696425.1 Galeopterus variegatus | reverse complement strand
AGGCTCACTCCAACCAGGGTAATTTTGTGCAGTGCAATAAACTCCAAGGAGCTTTAAGAGCAACAAGTTTGGTTGAGGGATTGATGACAACCGCTTGAATGCAGTGACTGAAGTGCTGATACTGAGTTTGTTCTGGTTGAAGCAACAAGTGCACATACAAAAATGCTCTTCAGATTATTTTTCAATAGAGAAATAATTATTATGTGTCATATTCTGACCATTTCAGCACAAGAAGAAAACGTTGAGGAATCTAGAGTCCAAAGTTAAAAAGGATTTTTTTCCTCTATTACATTTTACAGACCCAATTAATTTGAGTATATTGTTGTGAGGATTAGGTCACATACTTGAGATATGATTTTACAGTGATTATAGCCACCTAACTCAATAATATATAGACTACAAATTTAAAAAATAGGTAAAAGATTTGAATGGATATCACAAAATAAGATAAATAAATGGTGACTAAGACCATGAAAAGATGCACATCATTATTCATCAGGCAAAATGCAAATGAAATCACATTAAAAAACCATTACACACCTTTAGAATGGCTAAAATTAAAATGTCAAGCATGAACAAAGGTTAGGAACAGTGGATCTCACATACATTGCTATTATGAAATCAGAAAATTCTTTTAAATGTTTAAAATACAACTTCATATACCATCAGCTTAACAAGAGATGCATAAGATAACTGGTTATCTCATCCATCTGACTCCAAGAAACAATGCAGGCAGCTCATTAAAAGAGTCTCTTCAGAAGAAACATGATACAGCTAAGTAATGCTAAAAAGGGAAGTAGAAATTCCCTGAACCTCCTCCCATCCTACTACCTCTCTCACATCAACCTGTAGTAAAAATAGTTTTAGAAAAAAAGACATTTCTCTTATATAGAGAATGTTTAAAATTTACAAAAATGAGTAACATGTATTTTTCCTCTTTTGTTTGTTCCTTTGCATGTGTGAGTTTACACACTTTTGATTTACCTAAACAAACCAACATCTGCTAGGTTATTCATTTTATAACATTTTAAAAGCATTTTCATAATTTCATCAACATTTAGTCCTGTGGACATACCATACTCGGATAATTGATTTGTTTCAATTTTTTAAATCGATTAATTAGTTATTATTTTTATGTAACTATATCCATTTAAAGTCTAAATGGCTATTTGAATTTTGATAGATATGTACACCTGTGAAACCCCCACGACAAACAACATGCAGAACATCTCCATCATTCCAAAAAGTTTTCTCGTGCTTGTTTGCAGTTCATTTCTCCTCTGCTGCTCAGACCCAGGCAGCAATTGATCTGCTTTTAGTTACCATCCATTAATTTGTTTTTTTCTAGAATTTTACCTGAACAAAATCTTACAATATGTATTGTTTGAATTTTAAATTCATTTATGTTGTATGCATCAGGAGTTTGTTTCTTTTTATTGCTGAGAAGTATTTCACTGAAGGAACATAACATTTTCTTAACCTGTTCACCTCTGGATAGACTCTTGACTTTTGTCTAGTTTTTAGCTTCTATGAATAAAGTTGCTATAGAAATTCATATACAAGCATTTTTGTGAATATTTATTTTCATTTTT
>NW_007727156.1:399445-406066 GCF_000696425.1 Galeopterus variegatus | reverse complement strand
TTTTTTTTATTGAAATGTATTGATTATACATATTTGTGGGGTACAGAGTCAAATATAAATACATGTATACAAAGTGTGACCAACTATCAAATCAGGGGAATTAGCATATTCATCATTATAAAACTTAATCATTTCTTTGTACATTCGATCTCTTCCCTTCTAGCCCTTTGATAACATGCTATAAATTATTGTTAATTGTAGATGCCTACCTCAACTGTCCACCCATTTCCTATTTAGTTGTTATATGTCTATCAACCAGCCTCTAAGTATACTGCTTTCCTGTTTTCAGTAACCACAGTTCTGCCCTCTCTTTTTGAAAGTTCAGATTATTAAAATAATTGTATTCTAAACATTTAAGGGAATTTTCTTAACAGCAGTGTATGTGAGATCCACTTGGTCCTAAACTTTGTTACCCTTGTTCATACTTGACATTTTAATTTAGCCATTCCCATGGTGAGTAGTGGTTTTTCAATGTGATTTTCATTTCCATTTTGCCTGATGATTAATGATGTTGTGCAGATTCTCGTTTGCTTATTCATCATTTGTATATTCTCTTTTGTGATATGCGTTCAAATAATTTATCTATTTTTAAATTTGTAGTCTGTATATTATTAATTCAGAAAGATAAATTACATTTTCTAAATATAAATCCTTTCTGAGATAAACATATTATGAACATTTTCTCTCATTGTTTGGTTTACCTTTTTGTCCTCTTCATGTCATATTTTGAAAAATAAAAGTTTTAAATTTCAATTTCCAATTTATGTATTTTTGTACATATTGTGCTTTTGTGTCCTAAGCAATATATGTCTACTTCAAAAAGACAAAATTTTTGTTTTAGTTTTTTTCTAGAATTTTAAAAATTCTATATTTTCCATTTAAGTGATTTACAGCTAAATTTTGAGTATGATGTGAAGTAAGGTTAAATGTTCACTTTTTAAAAATTATATGGACATACAGTTCTTCTAGCAATATTTGTTTTAAGAAAATCCCTTTCTTATTCATTGAATTGTCTTGAAATTTTTGTCAAAAACCAACAGAACATATATGTGTAGGTCTATTTCTGGATTCTGTAGTCCGTCTCATTAAGCTATATGTCTATTCTTTCACTAATTCTCATTTTCTTGATTACTAGAGATTTAGACACAGTAAGTCATAAGATCATGTTGTCTTAGAACTTTGTTCTTACTTTTAAACATGGCTTTGGCTATTCTAGATCATTTGCATTTCCATAAACAATTTTGAATCAGATAAAAAATTTCTGCCAAAAAGTGTTCTTGGAATATTATTGGAATTGCAAATTAAAGAAGAATTGCCATCTTAATAATACTGAGACTTAAAAAATATGAACATAATATATTTTCATTTATTGATATCTTTTGCAATTTCTTTCAGCAACGTTTTGTAATTTTCAGTGTAAATGTCTTGTACACCTTTTGTTATATTTATTTCTGTATTTATGTGTTTTTTATGCAATTGTAGAGTTTGCTACCAATTTTTTGCCGCTGATATATAAAAATATAATTGATTGATTATATTGCCTTCATGTCTTGCAACCTTGATAAATTGACTTATTGGTTCTAGTAGTTTTGTATATTCCTTAGAATTTTCTATGAAAACAATCCAGTTGTCACTGAACGGACACAGTTTGCTTCTTTCTTTTGAATCTTTATACCTTCTTTTTACTTTTCTTATCGCAATGACTGGGACTTTCAGTACAATGTTTAAAAGAAGTGATAAAAGCACTCATCCTTGTCTTGATCCTGACCTTGTGGGAGAAGCATTTAATATATTGCTGAATTAGGGTTCTCCAGAGAAACAGAACCAATAGAATATATATGCATACATGCATATATATATGCAAAATATATATTTACCATATAATAATTATTTGTATAACAGTAATTAATATAATATATTATTTAATAATAATTACATTATTATATGATGTAAATATATACTTTAAGGAATAGACTGAGTTTAAAAGCTGCAGGGTGGGCCAGCAGGCTGGAGGCCTAAGGGAGAAAATCCTGCAGTTCCAGTCACAGGCTGGCAGGCTAGAGACCCAGGAGACCCAATTTTTCAGCTTAAATCCAAAGGCAATCTGCAATAAAACCAGGAAGAGCTGGTGTTGCAGATGAAGTCTGAAGATAGTCTGCTGTAGAACCCTCTCTTGCCTGCATGAGGCTAATCTTTTTGTTTTATTCAGGGCTTCATCTGATTGGATGAAGTCCACCCACATTGTAAAGGGCAATTTACTTTACTCAAATTCTACTGAATGTTAATGTTAAATGTTAATCTTCTCCAAAAATACCTTCATAGAAACCCCGGGAATAATGTTTGATCAAATGTTTGGGCATTCTGTGCCCTAGCCAAGTCCATACATAAAGTTAATCATTATAAACAGAATTAATAATGATGTTAGCTAAGGTCCACCCACATTGTAAAGGGCAATTTACTTTACTCAAATTCTACTGAATGTTAATGTTAAATGTTAATCTTCTCCAAAAAATACCTTCATAGAAACCCCGGGAATAATGTTTGATCAAATGTTTGGGCATTCTGTGGCCTAGCCAAGTCCATACATAAAGTTAATCATTATAAACAGAATTAATAATGATGTTAGCTAAAGACTTTGTAGGTGCCTTTCATTAGATCAGGGAAGTTCCCTTCTATTCCTAAAAGGGAAAGTATTTATCATGAATGAATGTTGGATGCTGTCAAATGCTTTTTCTGCTTTTTTGAAAGGATTACATGGTTTTTATTCTTCGTTCTGATGTGATGAAATGCATTAATTGATTTTGAATGTTAAAATAAATTTGCATTCCTAGGATGAATTCTACATGGTTATGATCTATTATCTTTAAACATACTTTTGTATTCAATTTGCTAGTATTTTGCTAATGATTTCTGTATATACATCATGAAAGATACTAACCTAATTTTCTCTTTATTTTTTTTGTAACGTCTGTGTCAGATTTTGACATTAAAGTTATACTTCTGTAGTAAAATGAATTGAAAAGTGTTCTCTCCTGTTTTCTGATAATGTTTATGTACAATTCCTTGCATGTTTAAGAGAAGTTATCAATGAAGTCACCTGGGTTCAGAGTTTTCTTTACAGCAAAGTTTTAAGGGACAAATTAAATTTCTATAATTTATTTAGGTCTTGTTTAGTTGCTCTCAGCAAAGTTTTTAAATTTTCACAGCAGTTGTCTCTCATATCTTTTGTTAATTGTTTTATTAAATGGCAATTGAGATTTTGCTTCATTTTGTGCCAATTTTTTTGTTATATTTCTTCAAGAAATTTGTCCATTTCATGTAAGTTCTTAATATTCTCAATATATCTATTTTAGAAATATGTAATAGAATTATCCTACACATTATTACCCTTTAAAACTATATTATTTTTTCCTGAATTCTTCTCTTTTTTTGTAATCTTGGAAGAGTGTCACAATTTTATTAGTATGCTTCTCTGAGAAATGCCTAATGGACTTTATTGGATTTAGAAATCTCAAAAAGCCATTTTTGTAGCAATGCTTTTATGAACAGTTTACCCACTGTGCATAGCAATATTCTTATCACTGTTTTATACCCATTTCTAAAATTCTATAACTATGTGGAATCTTAGAATCACAAAATGTTTAATAGCTGAAAAGATATTTACAGATTATTTAATATAAACTTGCCCTTTTGTTTTTCTCACTAAAATAACATTCTGTTCTTGCCAAACATATTTTTATGCCTAATTAATATGCCCAGTTCAATAGGCTTAAAAGTATGTTTTCCTGTGATTGCTCAAAAGTAAACAATGGGGGTGGGGGGAACACAGAGAGGACTTTACAATATATAGCAAAGTCATACTTCAATTAATAAAATAAATGATAAACTAGTGAACACATGTAACCAGAAAATATATACGGTTCTTTGCATTTGTCTTCTTGTCTTCATGAAGGTAAAGTACATAAGAATGACATTAGCTACAATTATTTTTTGATTGTCATTGACTCACTATATTGGGGTTAAGGAAAGTTGAACCATTGTGTTACAAATTTATCCAATAGAAACACTGTATGTGTTTCTCTTATCTTCATTTCTAAGAAGAAAATAGCAAAAATTTTGGAGAAAATATTACTCATATATACATGTAGAATGTTAAGGAAAGTTTTCACAAATGTGCCCCTCAGGCTAAAATTTTCAAAATAAATTCTTCAGTAGAGACTTCTGTCATTTTCAGGGTCACATAAACTCTGATGCTACTATGATAATATTTAAATTTATAAAGTAAGTTCTCAGCCAGAAATATTCCTTTTTCCTCTTCCTTATTAAAAGCAGAGAACAGACAGAAGTATTCTTTTTTTCTTTTCCTTATCAAAACCCACACAGAATCACTAATGGCTGCTTTTCATTTCTCAAAAACGTGCGTGAGTGCACGATACCCTTGAATCACTGAGGAATGCATTATTGTCCCAGAAAAAATGTGCGTATCAAGAGTGCTGTTGCCTGATAAACTCAATGAATACAATCTTAGTATAACAAGAGAGGGCTTTTTATTTCCAACTCATCAGGGACATTTGATGTTAGTCAAATTAATAAAAGGAGGACTTAACTCCATCTGTGACGTACTAGGTCCCTTGGGATCCATAGCAGATCTATTTGTATCTAGGATCTAGAAATCTCTTAGAAGAGCTGCATTAGTTCCTGGCCTGTCCTCTAATAAGGATTTTATAGCTAAAGACTTTATTAAATTTTCTCCTAAAAACTTTATTTTGAGATTCTGACACTCATTTTTTTAACATCTTCATTGAGATACATAATTCCAAATTATGAATTTAACCAATTTAAAAAGTGCAATTCAATGGTTATTAGTATACTCACAGAATTGTGCAACCATTGCCACAATCTAAATTTAGAACATTTTGATCACCCCAGAAGAAACCTCATACACATTACGAGTCAATCCCCAATTAATCTCCTGCACTTCTGCAACCTGGCTCTGTGCAACCACTAATTTATTTTCTGTGTCTTTACATTTACTTATTCTGGAAAGTACATAAAACGAAATCATACAATGGGTGGTTTTTTGTGGCTGGCTTCTTTCACTTAACACAACAATTTTGATGTTCATCCATGTTGTAGCATTCATTAATGTATCATTCCTTTTTATTGACACATGATATTTTGTTTAGCTATACCACATTTTATTTATCCATTCATCTGTTGATAAACATTGAGGTTGTTTCCACTTTTGGGCTATTATAAATTTAGCTAGAAACATCCTTGAGTACAAGTTTTTTGTGTGGATAAATGCTTTTATCTCCCTGAGTACATACCTAATAGAAGTAAGATTGCATTGCCATACAGTAACTCTCCAGTCAACTTTTTAAGGAACTGAAAACTGCCTTCCAAAAGGAATGTAGCATTGTACATTCTCACCAGCAATGTATGAGAGTTCTAAATTTTTCACATCTTCCCTAGGACTTGTTTTTGTTTGCCTTTTTTTAATAGCCATTACAGTGGGTGTAAAGCAGCATCTCATTTTGGGTTTGATTTATGTTTCTATAATGGTTAATATTGCTGAGTACCTTTTATGTGCTTATTAGCCCTTTAAATATCTTCTATGAAGAAATGTCTATTCAAAATCCTTACCCATTTTTAAATTGGGTTATTTACATTTTTATTACTAAATGATAACTGTTCTTTATATATTCTGAAAACTAGTCCCTTGCCAAATATAGTAATATTTTCTTCCATCCTCTAGGTTGCCTTTTCATGTCTGTGATGTTATTAATTGTAGCACAAAGATTTTTATTTTTCATTAACAATTTAGCTCTTTTTTTCTTTTGTTGCTTGAACTAGTCCCTTGCCAAATATAGTAATATTTTCTTCCATCCTCTAGGTTGCCTTTTCATGTCTGTGATGTTATTACTTGTAGCACAAAGATTTTTATTTTTCATTAACAATTTAGCTCTTTTTTTCTTTTGTTGCTTGTGTATAGATACCACATATCTAAGAAACTGTAAAAAACATTGCCTATTCCAAGGACATGAAGACTCACTCCTATGTTTTTCTCTAAGCCTTTTATAGTTGCAGCACTTGTATTTAGGTCTATGAATTTTTAATTTTAATTTTTATTTTTTTACTTTATGTGTGTGTGGCTGATAGGTACAGGTATTGAACCCTGGACCTATGTGTTATTAGCACCATGTTCTAACCAGCTGACCTAAGTGGCCAGTCACTATGATTATTTTTTAATTAATTTTTTCTGTATGATGTAAGAAAGGAATCCAATATAATTCTTTTGTATATTAATATCTAGTTGTCCTAACATCATTTGTTGAAAAGACTTGAAAATAATATTATATTTCCATTTCACTGTCTTGCCACCCATTTCAAAAATTATCTTCTTTTTCAATCATTCAATACCAATCAGTAAGGGTGTTGGCTATCATGACATACCCTCCGTTATCTCCCTCTACCCTCAACTTAAAACCAAAAGTAACTTACTCATTTTCAGAAAAGCAGGCTTTTGAGATCCTAGAAAACACAGCATCTCCAAATATGTACTGTAAATAAAAATGGTTTTCTTAAAAAGGATAAAACAGACAAAAACAAAAAAGTAAG
>NW_007727156.1:397347-398708 GCF_000696425.1 Galeopterus variegatus | reverse complement strand
CATTTATCACCTTAGGAATGTTAGAAGATTTACAGTAAAATCAGCTTTTATGGTATGAAAGATGTGCAATATTGATTGTGGTGGGAACAGCAAAAAGTCTGCATTTTAAGCAACTTTGTCTGCCTCGAACATCAGCGAATGCCGTCGATGAATTCCAAATAGAAACATGTGAGATTTATTCTGCTCTGCGCTCTTCCTTCAACCACATTATCCATTCACTCAGGACACTTATGTTCCTGGAACGAGAACAACAAAGTGAAAGAGCTTTTCAAACGTAACAGGGAAGAATATGTCTGCCCAGGGAAAAAGAAATCCTTCACATAACTGTATTTCATTTATAAGGTATATTCTGAAAGACCTATAATGCCTGCTTTAATACTACCAGAGAATATTTTGATGTAAAAAAGTCCTCTTGGGTTTAAATAAAACAGTTTTCAGAATAGCTCCTGTATCAAAATATTGATCTTGATGACAATATCATCTACTATTTGCAACACAATTTAAAGTAATAGTTTCCCATTATGATTATAACAAGTATGATACAAATACCGAATTTAGTGCTATTTCTAATTTAGTATATCCAAGAACACATATGGCACAAAGTTTCTTTTTCTTAGTTTAACTAAGTTTAACAAATGCATAATACAGACAGTCTTAGAATACAAATTCATGAAAATTCACAATTATGAGTGCTTGGGTAAGATTATCTAACAACCCAAAGTTCATCTTCTTAGACACTAACAGCATCAATACATAAACATGGAATTACTTATTAGCATCCAATATTCTTTCTGATATAATAGTTTAAAAATAAAACTGTAGCTGCAGTTATAATGATAATCTTTCATAGAAACAATGATAACATTTCAAAGAATTTAAAAAATCATGCTCTGAAATAGACAATGTTTATGTAGAAAAAAGTTTGTAATTATATTTATAACAAAAAGAAAAAGCAAAGAATTTCCAAATAGAACGACGGTAAAATAAATACCATTTAATAGAATATTATGCAGGTACTAAAAATTATGCTTTTTCCAAGAGCATTTAACTATATGACAAAATGCTAATGATAGAAAGTGTAAAATAATTAGACTACAACAATATATATTATCAGTTGGAGTAATTAAAAGTTAGACACACTTGCCAAAAATTAGGTTAGAAGGAAAAAGCCAATAAAAAAAAAAATCACCAAGTGATTACACTGTGTTGTGAAATTATGGCGAATTTTTTATGTTCTTCGTTGCATGTTCTCATTTATTTTAATGTGCACCTACTACTTTATAGATTTTTAAAAAGTTGTCACTTTCTAATGCCAGGACAGTTAAAAAGACAAAAATCACAACATCTACTAAAGCAGCTGG
>NW_007727156.1:394544-397179 GCF_000696425.1 Galeopterus variegatus | reverse complement strand
ATGTTCTCATTTATTTTAATGTGCACCTACTACTTTATAGATTTTTAAAAAGTTGTCACTTTCTAATGCCAGGACAGTTAAAAAGACAAAAATCACAACATCTACTAAAGCAGCTGGGTCATCAGAGGGGAATAAATATTCTGTGGTCTTTCCTACTAAAGCTTAAATAGTAGTTATTATTCTGAACAGATAATGATGGCTTCTGTCAGGAATTTAGTGGAAAATTCAGTTTCAAGAGAGAAAGATACAAGATTCTTTTAAGTCTACTAGACATTTTAAGAAAACCAAAAGCCAAGTGATTTTATTTTCTATGTTAAATATGTATATTTATTTATTATACCTCTTTTAACTAATACAATTACTATGTGCCACTTACTCTGCTATGATATGGATCTATATAAGTTATCCCATTTAATCCTAAAAAACAGAGGATGCACTATTTATTTATATATTAGCAATGAAGACAAAGATGTCCAGAAAGGTGAGACAACTTGCTCAAATTCATACGGCTATTAAATTGGAAAGGCAAAACCTGTTTGAATTATACCTCAAGTATTACCAGGGTACTTCAACAAGTTCATGGAAAAATAGAATTAAAAGATAATGTGATTTTTTCCATGAAATCTTTGAAGTACCCTCATAATCACTTTGGAGCACTGGGTCCTAAGAATTTATTTATGCATTCATCCTACTGTTAGAATGCAATATAACAGTCTTCAGTGGGCTTGAAGTCTGACTCTGGATGAAATCTCAGTTCACCTCTTGTGAAATGTGTGGCACTGGGCATATGACTCATTCTTCCTGTTTTTTTGATTTCTCATCTGTAATATGGGGACAAAAATAGTACCTACTTCATAGGGTTGTGGTAAAGACAAAAAGCCTTTATTGTGATACCTAATAATACTCAACAAATTTAGATATTCTCATCACTTATTTTATTCTAGATACTGAGATAAAAAATGTCATTACATTAAGCAAGTCATTGTCCTAATTCTTAAAGATAGGCAGGCAAGCCAATTATTGCAAACAAACACAATGCTGAATAAGGAATGTTTCAGGTCTTGCAGGATCATCAAGGAGAGGCATTCTCCACTCACCCACATGCAATGTATGGGTTCTCATGCGTGATCTGTTGAGAAAAGGCCTTTGATGGGTAGCAATGATGTGTCAAGGTAGGTTCATCAGTTGTAACAAATGTATCACTTTGATGGGGATGTTAATAACAGGGAAGGCTATGCATGTGTGGGGGCAGGGAACATATGGGAAATCTTTGTACTTTCCTCTTAATTTTTCTGTGAACCTAAAACTGCTCTAAAAAATACATCTTAAAATATTCAAGGTAAAGATAATGGTGACTTAAACTAGAGAATTATTTGTGGAAATGAATAGAAGTAGACTGATCCAGAATGTTTTAGAGGTAAGATTTACACATGGAGGAGACTGGGTCAGGAGGAAGGAGATGTAGGTAAGAGAAGAATGAAGGATGAACACATAAGTTTAATGCTTGAGCAACTGTAATAATTGATATATAGTTTTTCATGTACCGGGGCAATATGAGGTCACACTTTAGTTAGCTTACTTTTGTTCTTATGTATGTATGTGTGTGGCAGTAATAAAAGTTTGATGTTTTGCGTGTTCAGTATAATGTACCTTTTTCATATCCAGGAGAAATCTCACACAGACATTTAAACACATAAGTCTGAAGTTCAGGAGAAAAATAATGATAGGAGATTAAGTTTAGTAGTTATGCCAGCCTTGCCCTGTTTATTCTCAGATGCAGTCATCACCCTTCCCATGTTCTGGTCTGTATCACAAGTGGGCTAATCACAGCTGGCTGTGTCTCACGTTGGGTTTGGCCAATGGGAGGTACTAGTGAGAGATTGGAAAGTGAAACGGCAGAGATCAACAGTATTTCTCTTACTCTCCCTTTGCCTTGTATGATGTTTCTAGCAGGGGCTAAATATCTCCTGTGGCTCCAGCACCCACCCCACAGCCTGCTGTGATTCTAGCTTACATCTGGTAAGCCCCTGTGTCTGATATTTGATAATTCTATCTCCATTCTTTGATCCTCTAGTCTAAGAGTGTAGCTGTTGGTAACATGTCAGTTACTTCATTGCCTCCTTTTTTTCTTTTTAGTTCTTTTATCATCTATGTAACCAATTGAGTCTATTAAGGCTGTTTTTAAAATCCTTACAGTGGTTTCTGTTTTCTGGATTAGAGCATGACTGATAGTAGTTATCAGCATATAGATGATACTTAAAGCCATTGAAAAGAATAAGATTAATTATGACTGTGCTGTTCACTAGAAAATAGCTCGCAGAAAGCAGGGGTTTTGATGTCTTTCTTCAATGATGCATAGAACAACCACCTAAAATATATGAAGACTCAATATATATTTCTTGAGTCAATAAATCCATTAATTAATAAAAGAACCACAATTAACATTTTGATTTATTTAATTTATTTTTAAACCAAATGATCTTTGCTTATAAAGGAAAGATACTTTTAAAACATGTTAAAATTTGAATATATATTAAATTTATTGTTTTCTTTCTTGCTTTTATCAATATCACTATATTTCTTATTTATCTCAGGGTAGTAGATTTGAAAGATAATTAAGGTTTTTCAAAAAAAA
>NW_007727156.1:388300-393566 GCF_000696425.1 Galeopterus variegatus | reverse complement strand
AAAAAAAATGCCAAAGAATAAATAATATTCAGCATATGGCATTCAAAATATAACTGCAAAATCAACCTTGAAGGAATTTTTAACTTTCTTTGACATATTAAGAAACAAACCAGAGGAATCAAATTCAGAAGTTTTTTCCACAATGTAAAGAAAAAAACAAACCATTGAATCTTTTATGACTCAGCCATGAGGCTTGCTGCCTTATGTTAATCGCTGGATATAATGTGGAGGAAAGAGCCCCACCTAACCATGGAGGATCCAGAGAATTCTTTATTGAAGAACTCTCATGCTCTCCCCCTTCCAAACACAATCACAACAATATTGGGGGCGGAAAAGGAAAGGAGGATAAAATCTGAAAGATCATTTATCTAAAGAAGTAATAGATTTGCAACATCACCAGTGCCACTTTAGACAAGCCCAAGTACAAAATGGTGCTGCCCACCTCTTCCCCTCCCCCCTTCCCTTTACAAGAAGCCTCTTGACTTAAAACAGAAAACCTTTTGATGCAGTTCTCCACCCCAATCCACATTAGCATAATGACCCTCCTTGATGGTATCAGCCAGCCCTTGGTGCACTATATAAGCTCTACCACCCCCACGCTTGGTGCTGTCCCCCATTTTCAGGGCAGCCCTGGGCTGTCCTCCATTTTGAGCACAGCCCAGCAAATTTCTTTCTTTAATAAAGCTTGAACGATACCTGGCATCTCTGTTCACTTTCTTTCATTATGGTGCTGAAACCCAGGAAGGGTTTTGGCCGATGTTGTGGATGATCCCCTCTCTCATGGGGTGATTGGCTCTCAGCTGCCCTTCCTGGACCTGCCAAAACTGGGTACACTTGGGACTCTCTCTCCTTTTGCCATTTCAGACCAACACATCCAACACCAGCCTCAATTCAGGGTGAGTCAGTGGGTCTGTCCTGCCTACTTCTACAGTTCCCCTGACTACTCTCTCTACGACTTTGGTTTCTACAAAACCCAGGCGTCTGGCTGACGGAACTCTTCTCCTGCCCCCCAGCTATTGAAGGATGCTCCTCTAGCCAGTTGGTGGCTTTTCTCTCAAAAAGAAGGTGGGCACCAAAGGGGATGCCCTTTGCTGGCACTGTTCTTCTACCAGGACTGACTGCTCTTTCTCACCCTCTACACGGGATCCTCATGATCCAAACCTCCATGCTCTATGCCCTTGGGCCATCTCCTGGCCAATTTCTTGGCCTCTAGGTAGACATTAAAACTCAAACACCTCGTTACAATGGATCCCAGTGGCCACAAGATAGCACTTGATTTAGACACTCACCAAAATGGCAAAAGCTGTAGAGATTCCTTGTTCAGGCCTTCTCCTGTCTCTGAACATGTTCTTCTCTTTGTCAAAACTGTCCTATGTCTCAAATTGTCCGAGCTCATGCTCAATCCCTCCTTCCAGACTCAGATCAATCTTCTGATCCATCAGAACGCCACATTTCTCTCTCTTCCCCACACCTGACCTCCAGTCGCTTGTCCTCAGCCCAACTCCTCCCCTTCTCCCCCTTCATCAGGTAACAACCCCTCCTCAGCTCTGGCTTTTTTTAACCCTTCCTAGGATGGAAGGAATTGTCTGAGTCCATGTATGGGGAGCAGGTCTGAATGGCAGCTCAGGCACATGCTCAAAATAATAGGCAGCCTGTGGGAGCCATTGCTGTTCCTTGCACGGACCCAAATTGGAACTACCAGGCCAGCCATGGGGATCGGGATCTCTGGGATAACATGATCACACACCTACTTCACAGCCTCCAAAAGGCTACTCACAAGTCAGTCAATTATGACAAGCTTAGAGAGATCACACAGAGATCCACTGAAGTTCCTAACTTGCCTCTCTGAGGCTTTACATGAATACACAGGTATAGATCCAAACTCCCCTGCAGACATGGCCCTCTTACACTCTCATTTCATTACCCAATCAGCCCCTGATATTTGAAAAAACTATAAAAGAGATCAGGTCAAATACCAGTTCCTGGCTAATGCCATCTGTGGCTCACATACTCCAAAGCTGGCTGCCTCAAGGGGCAAGCCACCCAAGAACTGCTTCAAATGCAGTCAACAGGGCCACTCAGCATGGGCGTATTGTAACTCATCCTTACTACAAACGGCCAGAACACTGGGGGATTGACGGTGCCACTCACCAGAGAGAGAGTGGCCTGGTCCCCAACCTACAGCCTTTGGCTTCACAGCCATCCCTACTGGAGCTTCTAGGCTTTGCCCAGGAGGAGGCCTGATGATGCCCAGGGCCTGAGGCTCCCATGGAGATCACCACGTGTGAGCCCACGGTAACTTGCCTTGTAGCAGGTAAGCCGGTTTATTTTGTCATTGATACAGAGGCCATTTGCTTTACCCTTCCTAAGTATGCAGGACCAACAACCCTGTCCTCTGTCCCAATAGTAGGGGCCATGGGATCAGAACACCACCCATGGATCACTCAAGCCCTTTCCTGCACCCTACATCACACCCAATTCACACACACATTCTTAATAATGCCTCAATGCCCAGCCCACTTACTGGTATGAGACATCCTTTTCAAATTCAAAGCTACTCTTACCCTAAACACTTTAACTCCAGCTACAATACTCCTGTTATAGGCTGCCCTATACCTGGCCCCTGGGGCATCCACCATCCCCTCCCCCTCAGACAAGGTTAATCCCTCGTATGGGACACCACTTCTCCCTCCATTGCTGTGCACCATTCCCCTATCCTTGTTAAATTGTGGAACCCCTCTTTGTTCCCTGATGTCCCACAATACCCCATCACTAACAAACACCTAATAGGCTTAAAACCCATCATACACAAACTCCTTTCTTCTCATCTCTCACAGCTTACCCACTTGCCTTTCAATACCCCCATCCTTCTGGTTATTAAGCCTAATGGCTCTTACCATTTAGTACAGGACTAATCCTGATACACACTGATCCCAACAACTTACTTGGGCAGTACTACCTCAGGGGTTTTGGGATAGCCCCCAGTTTTCCTGCCAGGCCTTAGCTTGAGACTTATCTGAACTTCCCCCAACCTCTAGCACTTTAATACAATATGTGAATAACCTCCTCTTTTTTAGCCCCTCCTATGAGGATTCACAGGCTCACACTATTGCTCTCCTTAATTTCCTGGCCTCACGGGGATACTCAGTGTCCCCAACAAAGCACAAATTTCTTCTCCTTCAGTTCAAGAGTCTAATTTCTGAATTCCCTACTCCTACTGCAAAGGGTGAAATCCTTTCTTTCTTGGGCTTGCAGGGTATCTTCTCGTATGGATTCCTAACTTTGGTGTGCTAGCAAAACTACTTTACGGGGCAGCCAAAGGGGATCCTACCATTCCTTTAGATCCCACAAAGCTCATTCATTCTCCCTTACAGCCATTAAAAGCCACTCTCCTCACAGCCCCAGCTCTATCTCTCCCAAACCTCTCTCATCCTTTTATTCTATTTGTCACCAAAACACAAGGACAGGCAGTCGGAGTTTTGGGACAAGAGGCAGGAGATATTTTCTCCCCGGTTACAAACCTCTCTAAACAACTAGACACCACAGCTCAAGAATTGGCCCCTGTTTATGGGCCTTGGTGGCAGCCACCCTTTTAACATAAGAAAGCCCTAAACTAACTTTTAAACAACAAACAGTCAAGACCTTCTCAGCCGTAAGTCCAAGTCAATTCTTTCCCTTTCCTGTTTACAACTTATTCACCTTACATTCATTCACAACTCCCAGTTCTCCTTTAAACCTTGCCCTCCCTTAAAATCTAGCCACTCTCATCCCCAAACACTCATGACCCTTAGAACACACTTGCATGGAGGCTTTAGACATTTTCCTCAATCCCTTTCCACACATTTCCCTGCATCCCATTATGCAGTTCATAGATGGGAGCGCCATCTCCATACCCGCCCCCCAGGTGGGTTATGCCATAGTAAATCTAACACAAGCTATTGAGGCTGCACAACTCTCAAAGGAGGTTGGGATTATACACAGCAGAGCACACCAAATCTCTAATGACCCCATAGCCCAGGGAAACAAGCTGGTGGATGTAACTGCAAAACAGGATATTCAATCACCAGGCCCCCACTCTTCCTCTCCTGCTCAGGTCCTTCTCATGGCCTCTATGCCCTTATCCCAATACACACTCTGAGAAATTCCCAATACACACTCCAAGAAATACAACACCTCCAACAGTTGGGGGCACAGAGAAAGGACAACTGGTATACTCTCTCCAGTCACTATGTCCTCCATACTACACAAGCTGAGCAAATCCTTTTAGATTTCCATAATTCAGTTCACATAGGCTAAGATCTCCTACCACGCCTTCTTCAGCCCTTATATTACTCTCCCCACAAAAGGACATGCTATCTTCTAACCTTAGTAGATAGCTTTTCAGGTTGGTTTGAGGCTTTTTGCTGCACTTTCAGAGGGTGCTACAGCAGTAACACATGCTCTCATCTCAGAAATCATCCCTCGTTTTGGCCTCCCCACCAGTCATTCAGTCGTCTACGAGCTGCTCCTCACAAGCACACAGGCCTCAGCCCCCTCAAACTTATGTACGGTAGGCCCTTCACTCTCACACCTCTCCCTTCCAGCTCATCGCCTTTAGGTCAGTATCTCCCTACTCTTTTGCTCATTAGGGATCTTAGGGAATAGGCCAACCTCCTATTACCTCATCCTTTCCCCACCGCCATCTCAGACTTTAAACTGAGCCTGGGACAGCAAGTGTATATTAAAACCCGAATCCCAAAGCCTCTCTTGCCATGTTGGGACGGGCCTTATACAGTACCGCTCACCACCCCCACAGCAGTAAAAGTACTAAGAAAGGCCCCCTTAGTAATACTTATCTGTGTTAAAACTAGCACCTGAGTCTTTACCAAAATCTGCTGACACCAAGCCAGAGGGGTCCCTCTACTCAACCCGCAACCCAACATCTCTTTACACTTCATCCATTTTAGGACCCACAAAACTGAAAATCTCCACTCTTCCCCCAATCCCAAAAGAAGGATGATCTTTCCCCCAGCAATTATCCTCTCACTCTTGCAGTCCCGCTTCACATCCCTCGCACAAGAGCTACTTTTATACTATCTGTTCTGGTACTTGCTACAGGATTGGCAGCAGCTGCCCCCAAAGACTGTAACATTATAGGAAGATTTCTCCTGGCACTTCTTTATTTCTGATTGGTAGGATGCTTCTTAGCAATGTCATTGCGGCAACGTGCCCTTTAAATTCTTTTGGCTCCCTAACCCTTTGCATCCTTCCCATGTTTTTCCTCCTA
>NW_007727156.1:386641-387793 GCF_000696425.1 Galeopterus variegatus | reverse complement strand
GTCTCCCACTTCATGAGAAACTTTTTGTGGCCACCCCCCTCACTGTCGATGCTGCCAACAACATTTCCACAACTGTCTCTTCACTTTCCTCTAATCTCACCTCAGTGGGGACTGTCAGCATTGTGCAGGGCCTGCCCACACTTTGCCTCACTAACACCAAACGCTACCACCCACTTACCTCCTCCTCATCCATGCCCTAAAACTGGAATATATTTCCTTTGTAAAACTATGTTATCCTATTCCCTGTCCCCAACGTGATTTCTTGCATATATTTTTTTTTTTTTTGGTTCATCTCCAGACAGATGGAGAGATGGAGACGGGACTGGCACTAACTTCGCACCCCCCCCCCCAGGAAGTGCCCCTGCTCCCGTAGGGCACTAATTGTACCTTTTAATTGGGGCAGGTATCCTGCCTGCAACTCGAACTGGCATAGTGGGCCCTGCTACTGCCTCTCAATTCTATCAAAAACTCTCAGAAGAACTAAGCATAGATAGCATCTCCTCCCTCCAGTGACAGGTCACCTCACTCATGACACTCGCTTTACAGAACCGTCGGGCCCTTTATTTTACTTTCTTACAGCCAAGAAGGAAGTCACCTGTCTCTTTCTGGAGGAGGAATGCTGTTATTATGTAAATGAGTCCAGGGTGATCCAAAACAACTTAAACCTGAACCCTTGGATACCCTGGCTTGTGTCCCTACTAGGACCCCTAACTGTGCCTCATCCTACTTTTTGGTCCCTGTCTCTTTTGGTGTTTCCAAAAAAAGAAAATTATAACAAAAATGAAATTGTTAAAATAATTAATTTACCACATAAAAATTTCAAGTAACCCCATGTTCATAGAACACCTTACCCTAAATAAGTCTCTATTATAGTATGGCGGTTATTTGAGAATGCAACTTGTAATATTTCTGAAAATCTGCATGCCAATGTGCCTTAAAGTTACAATCAATTTTAATAGAGAGATGTTTGAGTTAAAAGTGGGTTAATCTAGAGTATACATATTCATTTGTATCAATGTTCTGAGAGATAATTGTTAATGTTGAGATGGTATAAATTATGTTTATGTAGAGTTTAATCTTTTTTCCCTTTATTCTTAACCAAAGGAAAAACAGGATAAAGTAACAAATATTGTGTGTGTGTGTGTATTTTTT
>NW_007727156.1:375844-386460 GCF_000696425.1 Galeopterus variegatus | reverse complement strand
TTCTTAACCAAAGGAAAAACAGGATAAAGTAACAAATATTGTGTGTGTGTGTGTATTTTTTCTTTTTCTTTTTTCCTAAGATGAGTGTTTTGTAGATGAATTCAAGTCTCTTAACTGTGAACACAGCTTCAATACCAGAAAGGCTAATTTGAATCATAATCGATTTATATAGGACAAAAAATGCATTATTAACATAATACATTTTGTTCAATTAAGGAGTGGGAGTCTTTTCAGAAAGTGAACTTTATGAAAACAGCATGCTGCTATTGGCAGGGGAAATAGTTAATATTCTAACATAAACCTTTCCTAATTTTTGCGATCATGGATTTTTTTTTTTGAAAGTTTTTTTTACCAGATTTTATAAATTATATTTTAAGGACAATTTTTATTATTGCCTGAGTAACTAACACATGTGCATAGTAGAAAGTGTTTAAAATACTGAAAAGATGTATTTTTCACTCAAAGAAGCATTTGAGACATGGAAAATTTGTGAGGATAATCTAGAAAGTAATTGGTCTTGGATTAATTCCAAATGATAAAACATAGAACAGATTGACTCTTCATTCATTATGGAAAACATGAAACATTTTTTATGCCAAATCTATAGATGGTATAGAACGTATGTACATATCATATGGTATACTTAAATTTTTGCAGAGTGATATTTTACTATTTTATGTCTGCAGGGTAAAAAAAAGAAACCTGGGAAGCAAACTGTTTCTTTTATTTTTCACAAACTTCTGCAAAGTCTATATCTTTGATTCCTCCTTCACACATTGTTGTAACAGTTGACCCCTGAGTTTGGTAGATTAATGGCACAGCATCAAGTGCATATCAAACAAATGTGGCACTTCTAAAGCCTTGGCACCAACCTGCAAATTGGAAATACACCCCTGGTTATATTATCAACAAAGCAGACCCTTGATGTGTGATTCCTCTCATCATTTCTCTTAAGCCATTATCAGACAGCTGAGATCAGACAACAATGAAAGGACATGTGCTTGGTTGTTAGCATGTCAGACGTACATTATTAAAAACAGTAGGGACAAGGGGAGAGATGAGAGGAAAGGCGTTGGCTTCTTTGTTCCATATGTGAGGGTTTATTTAGGAAGAAAGTAATTCTAGGAAACATTGCCACGTAACTCCCTGCAATGAAGGCCTAGCTTCCCCCTCTGTTCATTTAATAATGAAGTTTATGTGCTTTCCTCTTCTTCCGTAATGAAAATGATTAGAAACTTGTTTTAAGTACTTACTCATTCTTACCAATTGCAACTAAAAACTATTTCCATTTGATTCAACTTCTGGTGTTTTTTTCAAAATCTATATACAAATTACCTGGTTTGATTAAGCAAGACTGTTTTCAATCCACCTCCTTCAAAGTATATGAGTGGGTGAAGAAGAGTTAGGAATTATGTATTTCATCCAGACCTTGTGACTAAAAGTAAAAATTATTACTCATTAAATTTATTGTATATGATATTACACTAATTTAACTAAAGTAAGAGTTAAGTTCAGAGGAAACAAATGAGAATCATTCAATAGCCTATAGTTACATTTAAGAAATTCCCCATAGAGAATTTAGAAGTTTTCACCCTGAATATGCAAAAAGTCACCAAAATAGTGTTGAAGACAACAGAGTTGCTGATGACAAAATATAATTTATAAAATAAATTTTGAAAACAATGTAATTTAGAAAAAAGGATTTTTCTCATGAACTTTCTGTAAATACAGTGGAAAATTGGAATTATATGCAGAAATTTAGAAATCTACTTTTTCTCCACTTCCCCAAATTTATTGTGTTTGGAAATACATTTTTTTCTTAAGTGTTCTTAACTGTTTTTGAAGTAAATTTTTCTTATATTGTTCACAAAGAGAATATGCATTTATTTGATAATGTACATTAGAGCTATTTTTAAAATTTATACAACTACTTGTTTCATCTCCTATTGAAGAGACAAATCTATATTTTAGTTTCTCTTTTGTTATAAGAAATCACATTACTTAACCACTGGGAAAAAAGTGGTCCGTGAAAACCAGTTAAGATTATCATTAGCTTGTTTATTTTTTCTTCATTTGTCCAAATCATGAATAGTTGGGGCTTGGATATTGCAATATTTGTATTAAAATATGTTAATTGCTGTATCCCATAGTTCTTATAACTTTATTAAAATTAAATTAAGCATTATAAAAGTTTAAAATAAATATTCTGTGCCACATTCAAATAGATTCACGAAGTAACATAAAAATAAAAATTATGAATTCTCATTATAATTCAACTTAATTAAAAAGGAAAATATAACACGTTTAAGATATTTCTAGCCAAATTTCAAAAGTACTGAGCAACTGAAAACTTTTTAACTATTATATTAGCTTCAGTCCAAAGTATTGATTTGAAAAGCCTTTGATATTACCCTTGTACAAAGATGATGAAGTTTGAAATACATTGAATTAAAATTTTGATAAGTCCTAAATATTTGTTCCAAGATCTTCAAAGTTACTATAGTAATAAGGAATTTCCTTTCCAGTATTTAAAAATTGCTCAAGTATACAGTGCCAAAAGTCATTTACATAACATAATATGAAGTACATTCTAGTGTACATTTGTGATACATACTAATATATGCAAATATTTATATATAAATGTGGAAGTATTTGCATTTAGTGTGTGTGTGTGTGTGTGTGTGTGTATGTTTATAGGGGGGAGGATTGGGATAAATGCAAATATTTTCACATTTTTGCAGCATTAATTTCAAAGACATATTAAAACACTTCAAATATATTAATTAATTTGCAGAAGAAATGATTTTTATATATATTTTTTGATGTGGAAATCTTTCTCTCTCATGTGAATAAAATTTGTAGTTGCTGTAAAGGACATTAATTGTCTTATATATCTCAGCAATAATTTCAGCATTTACAATAGTTATAAATATTATTTTTTATCCTTAAGTGTTGTTAAAGTATTTTCATACAAGTTTTACCTGTTAATTCCTGGATACAATTTTTATTTAACAAAGTGATTGCCACATTTAAATATAGAATATCTGCAATTATGGAAATAAACATTTGAGAAATATCAAATATACTCAATAAAAATAAACAAGAATAAAATATTATCTCATTTAAAAATACTTTTCTATAATTGAGAAATTGAGATACCTTTTGAAAGATGGAAAAACAGATGACAATTGTTTTTCTAACTTAAGATTATTCATAGATCAACGGTAGAGTCATATGTCCTCTCTTTGTCACCAGCATGTATTTTGAAAACTCATGTAGGGGTGCACCACTTATCAATGCATTCAGTTTCAAGTAACTGAACCTGTTAGTGAAAATGGCTTCAATCATAAGAACATTTGTTATTTTCCTAACCAGGAACCTTGAGATAAGCAATCTCAGGGTTAGTTCACAGATTTACATCATCATCAAAACTCTTGTTATTTCCTTCTTTACACTGTGCTTTGCAGAGCTTTTGCCTTTATGCATTTTGCCCTCATGGTCAAAAGACGGTTGCTTTAACTTTTATCACAAAAGCACAAAGAATGAAAAAGGCAACGTCAATTTGTGAGAAACTCTCAGCATGTTTCTCTTGTGTCTTATTGGCCAGATGTGTGTCACATGGCCACTCCTGGCCGAAGGAAGCCTGAGAAAGCAAACATCTGGCAAAAAAGAGATATGCAAGTTTGGGTACATTGTTATGTAAAAGAAAATCATGATTCAAATATAAAAGAATACATGGTAAATAAAGTGAAAAGACTATTGATACACAAGCACTATTTTTATTTAATGTTAATTCCTTTTTATTTATTAGACTAGAGAAGATAGGGTGAAAAGCACATAGGAATTTTTTAAACAATCCTTCCATTTCATCAAGGGTAATCTTCTTCATCATCTTTACTGACAGAGAAAATGGGACCATTGGATAATACTTGGGGATAAAACTAAATTGTAAAAATATAAGTTGTAAGGTATTATATCAATGGGAATTTAATTATTATCCTTTGAATACAATATAGGTTTTTCAGAAAGCAAAAGGCTATTTCAAATTCAAATAGCTGCCTCCTCTCCAAGATGCATTTTGAGACATCGTGAGTTTTTCATATCCTCTTTTCTTTGTACCTTCTATTTTATTGTGCTTTGAAAGAATATAGGAATTACAAAAGAAAATGTTCCATGCTTTAAATCAATCAAGTTCAGTCGCTGTTTTGAAATGAACAATTCATAATTCCTTATTATAAAATGACATTTTAAATTAAACAGTTTTTTTTAGTATTTCTGCTGCCATTGATGAGTGTATGAGCGTGTGTTCGTAACCTCAATAAGGTTTCTATTTTAGGATCTTAGAAAATTGTAAAATAAACTTTTCCAAATGCTGCTTTTTAACTTAGGCAGTAAGGACTACATCTAAAATGTTTTCTGTGTGTCCCACCCTTTTTAACTTCCACTATCATGAGGAAGAAAATAATTGGGAATGAACGAGATGAAGAGTAAAAGGAGAAGAGGATCATGGGAGAGAAATCTGTTTAATTCATGGAAAGCTCCCCAGAGACATCTCATCAGTTTGCTTTAAAACTATCTGAAAAAAAGAATATATCCACTCATTTTTAATTTACAGAATGATGTGTATAGAATGCATTCTAAAAGGCCACTCAAACTATTTCTTCTCTAATGCAGGACCATCCATTAACCAACTGAGACCAAAGAGTTCCAATTTGAAATTCTTATTTTAATACAGCTATAAGACTCCTTTACATCATAACACACACACACACACACACACACACACACACACACACACGCATACAACAATGACAAAAATTGCAATGGTTGTTTGTCTTCAGTCTCTGTAATTGATTTTCTATTTCAAAGTGAATAATTCAATTTCATTCACTTCCTCTCCTGTTCTCCACGGAGATGAACACCTGGACAAATGTTCTTTGTAATTGCCCTTGATATTGCTGAAAGAGTTGTAGTACCTTTCATTCATGTTTTCGAAAAGTAAAATTCATTTTTGTTCTATCTACATACATTTTATTTCCTATGCCTTTACCTCAGTTTGTAATTTATTTTCAACTTTGGAGTTGCTCCAATCCCATCCTACTGAGTAATGACTCTCAGAACCCAAGAGCGTATACCCAAGAAAATACCGAGAGGAAAACAAAACCCCATCAGATGTTTCTGAACCTTTTAAACCTTAGGAAGAGAGAAGGAAGTTCTTGACATGTATAAGACAATTGAAAACCTTAATCAAAACCATTCTTTTGCTCTTATCCCTTATATTTGTTATTTCAAAAGAATAAAATAAACTTTCATATGCTTTCTTTGAATTGTCTATCCTTCAAACCATCAGCAGCATGTTTAAAAGAAAAAACAAAGCAAAACAAAAACAAAGACAAAAAACCAAACCTAAGCAGATTAGTTTAAATCTCAGGGCATTAAATCTGTGTGTGTATCCTGCATGCAAACACACGTGCATACACACACACATACACACAAACACACATTCTTACACAAATTCTCAAACCCAAAGGCCTCGTCTCAAGAGTTCCTAAGTCAGAGGGTAGGATCTTCTAGGATTCCGAGTTTCCTTTGTTCAATACATTCCCCCTTGCTTCCTCTCATAGCAACATTTATTTCACTTTTTTTCTTTCCCTTTTGTCTCTCTAGTAGAATTCTATTGTAGCAAAAGTTTGTTAGCTTGTTGTAAGACATCTATTCTACTTTTAGATCAAAGCAAAAAATATTTTCTCTTGTTATTTTTCTGGTTTCTTTAGGGATTTGGAGAAAATTTCTCAAGAAAAAAAGGAATAAATTGAAATAAAAAATGTATTCTTAAAATGGCAGCTAAGCAAGATTTAAATGGGTCTACGTGTGTTCATCTTATTTCCTATCACAACTAGCTGTTTCTAATACATTTTGCAAAAATACATAAATCAATATTTCATTTTAGAAAATTATTTGCAAGTTTTAAAAATGGGATTTTCTTTTAGGGTTTTCTGTTACCCTTATATTTATTCCTCAACATATATTATAAGGGTCAACTGAATTAGAATTGAGAGATAGATAGGAACAATTTAATACACATTTCAGACTTACTGAATCCACATACTTATGCTAGGGCACAGGGATGCCAATGTTTTCCAAGTTCAACATTTAACTTCAACCTGCACTATTCAGAGAACACTACTGTAGAAGCCCTGATAGACCTTACGAAAAAATGTTCTCTGTAGTTCTCATTCTAACTTCAGATACAGTGCCAACAATTTTAAAGCAGATGCAGTGGGTTTAAAGTGACTGTAAAGAGCAAATTTAAATCAAATAAAATTTAATGGAAAATCCCAAAAGGCAGAGACATTCTTCTCACTTACCTTGCTGGGAACTTGCCAACGATTTTTAGCACAGATTGGTAGAGTGATCTCTATCTCTATGCACCCCAGTGATTGTTCCTGGAATCCTTGTTGCATTTCCACTTGCATACAGCAAATCGATCCCCTTAAAACATTAGCCTGACTGCGGGGAATGGGGCCCTACACTACGTTCTAGGATAGTACTGATGGGGCAAAGCTGAGTAGTAGGTCCATGTCATAAATTCTCCCAGTTAACATTCATGTGGCTTGTATAGGTTATGTTAATTTGCTGACCAATTGATAGCACTTGTTAAAATCCAGTAATGCTTTATGGATTATTTGGCTGTGTTATAGTTTACTTCCTTCCCCCACCAAAGTCCCCACATAATGGCCCTGCCACATGTTTATGCACTGCTTTTCACAATTTTACAGAAATTTCACAGTTTCACAATTTTTATATGCTATGATATACTTTGCTCACCTTTGAGATCCAGAGGAATAATGTGAGAAAGACTGGGTGCATATTAGGATCTGCAATTAACTCAGGTCAAAAGTGAAGCTAAAAAGGCATATAACCTATGGGAGCGTCTTGTGTGTTTCAAACTCCAGACTAACACTCAGGGCTTTTGATTTCAACTGCAATGTGTTAGTTCTGCATTACTTGTAATACACTATTAAGTAACATAATATTTGTTTATGACTTTTATATTTTTTAACAACGTATGTATAATTGTATTTCTTTACCTCACTTACTCCATTAAAATATGAACTCCAAGATAGCAAGTTTTTTCCCTTGCTTGGTCTATTTTTCTATGATCAGTAACTATACCTGTGAATGGCAAATAGGTGTTCAATAAATCAAGTTTGAAAATAAGTGGCCCTCCAAATAATTGTCTTTATCTTTAATTTGGCTGACTCAAAGGAACTTTAATTTTTTTAAGAATATGTCTACTTTAATTTGAGACTACTGGAATACCTTTTAATTGTAAGTTCATAAATTATCATTTATTTATAAGATTCTTTAAATAGCTTTATTGTTACTTTTCTTCTCAGGTTCAACATCAATTATCTATGGAAATGAACTGAGTGATCTTATATGTGTGTTCCAAGCTTTAACAACAATTTGTGTTTTAAGGAGTAATCAGTGTCAAAAAATTAAGATATAAATGTTTAATTGTGATTATCTCCAACAGGTTTCCTGAACACCATAAAGATACCAGACAACTGCATGAGTGATTACAAAACATTTACATGAGTCTGTAAGGTTTCTATATAAGAGAAATGTTTTAGTTTATTGGAAGATAGGTTATTTTTCTCATGCCAAAGTAATATAGAGTGGTCTCTAATGGTTTCCCATGTTCTTCATGTTCTTTTGTTATTTTTGTTTTTGGTCTCTTGTGTTTCATACTAAGTTTGTAAATAGTTACACTAGACCACGAGGAAATACTTTAGAGCCTTCTATGAGCCAAAACCATTTGCACACAGACAAAGTCAACAACAATCAAATATATAGCAACATGTAGGAATATAGCATATGTGGCAGATAAGTCTAAAACTCCTAGCTCAAACTGCTGCTCCAGTCAACATATATCTAACATATATATCAAACAATATACCCACCAAGTACTTGAGTGGCTTTTGCATTTTTTTATTTTCCTTTATTTGTGAAAAATATACATTATCATGACAAAAAGAATTGTTTTGGGGAATACAACAGTTTCCAAGTCAATGAAAATGTGAATTTTCACGTAAAGGCAGAGCAGTTTAAACCTTGTTTGACCTTTATTACTCCTCAGGTGAAGTGGACATATGTGAAATGACATACCAAAAGAAACCACAAAACAAAACAAAACAAAAACCCAGGGAGTAGTGAAAAAATTACATCTTTATAACACTGATCAATCGAATAAAATCATTTCTAATAAATTAATTTAAAACTGTGTGTGTGTGTGAGTGCACTTGTCTCTATATGTGTGTGGTGTGCATGTACAAGTTTGTGTATGTGAATTTCTGTGTGTGTTTAATGCAAGTAACTGCTCTGTGAATGTTTGGATCTTTCAATAAATGAATGTTAGCTTTTTCTGCCAATATACCTGTCTCCATTTACATAACACTAGTGAATAAACTTTGAGCTTAAATAAGTTGAGGAACACTGCCATTAAAGCTGGAAAAAAAAGGTTTCTAAAGATCTATGTATGGATTTCCATCTGTAAAATTGTAACTGATACCTTTCTTAACGGACTTTTCAGAAAATTATAAAGGCTCAATCCTTTGCCAAGTGTTTCCCATGCTGTGTTGACTCCATGCTTCAATAAGAGTTGTATGTGTCTATCTAAGTCTTCAGATCACCCTAAGCATAGAATGATCTTTTTGCTGTGAAGCAGGTAGGTTTTACTGTGTTGACTCCATGCTTCAATAAGAGTTGTATGTGTCTAAGTCTTCAGATCACCCTAAGCATAGAATGATCTTTTTGCTGTGAAGCAGGTAGGTTTTTCAACCACTATACATTTCTTAGGACAAAGGATAGGCACTCAAATTCTTATAGAAGCCAGGCAGTTTTCATAAATTTATGAGTCAAACAGGACAGGACAGCATGGTGAAAGGGGCTCTGTGCTGGTCTATCTATATCTATATAGCCATATATCAATATATGTCTATGTCTATATCTATGTCTACATTTACATCCATATCTATATCTGTACCTATACCTATATCTATATCCATATGCATGTCTCTACTTCTACAGCTGAGTGTCAGTCTATCCATCCATCTAACTGTCCCTCCCTCTCTCTTTCTCTCTCTCGACTCTTCAGTCTACGGATTAGATCCAAGCCACCCAGGCTTAGAGTTACAAAGCTACCTTGCTGCAGATCTGTCTAGAGAATTGAGATCTGCTTCTTGTGGAGTACTTTTTCCAACATGTCACAAGTCATCTAGGAAAGATATAGATCAGACTTTTAAAGCACTTGAACTAGACTTTGTTCAGATGTGTGTAAGAACACTAAAGCAAAAATTTTGCTGATTTCTGTTGTTGATATTTTTTTACTGGGTTAATAATTAAGTGCTGCACAATTTATTAGATATTAGCAACAGTGTGACAATCTGCATTGTGCATTACTGTGAATAAAATTTTGCTGACAATGCTGAGAGCAAACATCAGTAGAAAACAATATTTAGCTGAAAAACTTCAAGGCAATCAACCATTTTAACTATTTAACTCATGTTTATGTTAAGTGGTTGCTCTTCTCAACAGAATAGCTCTGTTAAGTGAAAGAATTGAAGACCATGTGTTGCAGAGGGGAGGTGGTACTGAGCAGCGGTGGCACCTTTCCTAAAGAGGAGCCAACTCACGTTCCGTCACTAGTCCCAGCCAGTGGTTTATGGCTGTACAGTAGCACATATATTTTAAGTAGTAAAACTTGACATTTTAAAGGGGGAAAGATGCTTTTACAGACATCCTTGAAATAACATGAAGAAATAGTAGTAGGAGGGACAAAGAGAGTGTTGATGGAGTATTTTGACTGATGTTCTTTCAAAGTAATAGAGGAAGTTGCTATACTCTAGATAAAGAAGGGAGGATTGAAGTGCGGCTGACTATGACAAAATAGTAAATTTAGATGGAAAGGTCCTCATTGTTTGAAATGGATGTGTGCCACCAAAGTAGTTAGTGGATTAACTCGTGATTTTCCTCAGTGTGATCTGAAGCCAAGCTTTCCAAATGAGGAGCAGGAAATTGGTTGGAGGAAAAACTGAGACATACCATTAGTCGTCGTTTCTTTTCCAAATCTTCTGTCTCAAGGGTAAACCTTAAAGGGTATTTTTCTCATAAAGTTTGAGATACCTGGAAAGCTGTTTAAAAAAAATATCAACTATTCACCTCATGCTTTGTCTAGTTATTTAGACAACAAAATAGTTAAAATTCAAAGTAACTATTCTCATAATCTATCTTAACTAGATCTAAAGACAAATATAGACACTGGAACCTTGCAACAATGTTATACAGGAAGAGAAGAAAAAATTCACTGTCAGATAGACCCCATCAAGAGGCTTTAGATCCTGAAATACTTAGAAACTTGCTTTTAGGACAGCCAGAGAATGACATGCTATGAGGCAGTATCTTGTATAGTTTCACCATCTGTGAGTATTTTAAAATTGTTGGCCTTTTGGGGAGATAAAATTATGGAATTTGGGGATCTCAAGCATATCAGCATTCCATTTTTTAACATTGTCCCTGGTATTTTAACAATTTATCTTTTTTCTTTCCATAGT